>NC_069505.1:638956015-639032566 GCF_027579735.1 Bombina bombina | reverse complement strand
GTGATTACCCTGTATCTAAACCTCTGAAGACTGCTTCTTATCTCAGTTATATTAATATACTTTTTACCTCTGTGATTACCTTGTATCTAAGCCTCTGCAGACTGCTCCTTATCTCAGTTATATAAATATAATTTTTACCTCTATGATTACCCTGTATCTAACCCTCTGCAGACTGCTCCTTATCTCAGTTATATTAATACACTTTTTACCTCTGTTATTTCCTTGTATCTAAGCCTCTACAAACTGCCCCTTATCTCACTTATATTAATATACTTTTTACATCTGTGATTACCTTGTATCTAAGCCTCTGCAGACTGCCCCTTATCTCAGTTATATTAATATACTTTGCCTCTGTGATTACCCTGTATCTAAGCCTCTGCAGACTGCTCCTTATCTCAGTTATATTAATATACTTTTTACATCTGTGATTACCTTGTATTTAAGCCTCTGCAGACTGCTCCTTATCTCAGTTGTATTAATATACTTTTACCTCTGTGATTATACCCTGTATCTAACCCTCTGCAGACTGCTCCTTATCTCAGTTATATTAATATACTTTTTACCTCTGTGATTACCCTGTATCTAAGCCTCTGCAGACTGCTCCTTATCTCAGTTATATTAATATACTTTTTACCTCTGTGTTTACCTTGTATCTAACCCTCTGCAGACTGCCCCTTATCTCAGTTATATTAATATACTTTTACCTCTGTGATTACCTTGTATCTAAGCCTCTGCAGACTGCCCCTTATCTCAGTTATATTAATATACTTTTTACCTATGTGATTACCTTGTATCTAAGCCTCTGCAGACTGCCCCTTAACTTAGTTATATTAATATACTTTTTACACCTGTGATTACCTTATATCTAAGCCTCTGCAGACTGCTCCTTATCTCAGTTATATTAATATACTTTTACCTCTGTGATTACCTTGTATCTAAACTTCTGCAGACTGCTCCTTATCTCAGTTATATTAATATACTTTTTACCTCTGTGATTACCTTGTATCTAACCCTCTGCAGACTGCCCCTTATCTCATTTATATTAATATACTTTTTACCTCTGTGATTACCTTGTATCTAAGCCTCTGCAGGCTGCCCCTTATCTCAGTTATATTAATATACTTTTTACCTCTGTGATTTCCTTGTATCTAAGCCTCTTCAAACTGCCCCCTTATCTCAGTTATATTAATATACTTTCTCTTGTTAAGTGTATCCAGTCCACGGATCATCCATTACTTATGGGATATTCTCCTTCCCAACAGGAAGTTGCAAGAGGATCACCCACAGCAGAGCTGCTATATAGCTCCTCCCCTAACTGCCATATCTAGTCATTCTCTTGCAACCCTCAACAAAGATGGAGGTCGTAAGAGGAGAGTGGGGTTTTATACTTAGTTTATTTCTTCAATCAAAAGTTTGTTATTTTTAAATGGTACCGGAGTGTACTGTTTATCTCAGGCAGTATTTAGAAGAAGAATCTGCCTGCGTTTTCTATGATCTTAGCAGAAGTAACTAAGATCCATGGCTGTTCTCACATATTCTGAGGAGTGAGGTAACTTCAGAGAGGGAATGGCGTGCAGGTTTTCCTGCAATAAGGTATGTGCAGTTAATATTTTTCTAGGGATGGAATTTGCTAGAAAATGCTGCTGATACCGAACTAATGTAAGTAAAGCCTTAAATGCAGTGATAGCGACTGGTATCAGGCTTATTAATAGAGATGCATACTCTTATAAAAGTGTAATATAAAACGTTTGCTGGCATGTTTAATCGTTTTTATATGTATTTGGTGATAAAACTTATTGGGGCCTAGTTTTTTCCACATGGCTGGCTTGAATTTTGCCTAGAAACAGTTTCCTGAGGCTTTCCACTGTTGTAATATGAGTGGAAGGGGCCTATTTTAGCGCTTTTTTGCGCAGCAAAAATTACAGACACAGACATCCAGCTTCTTCCTGCATGATCCAGGACATCTCTGGAGGGCTCAAAAGGCTTCAAAGTCGTATTTGAGGGAGGTAAAAAGCCACAGTAGAGCTGTGGCAGTTGTTGTGACTGTTTAAAAAAACGTTTTTGTCATTTATTATTCCGTTTTTGGTATTAAGGGGTTAATCATTCATTTGCAAGTGGGTGCAATGCTCTGCTAACTTGTTACATACACTGTAAAAATTTCGTTAGTGTAACTGCCTTTTTTCACTGTTATTTCAAATTTTGACAAAATTTGTGTTTCTTAAAGGTGCAGTAACGTTTTTTATATTGCTTGTAAACTTTTCCAAGCTTGCTAGTCTCATTGCTAGTCTGTATAAACATGTCTGACACAGAGGAAACTACTTGTTCATTATGTTTGAAAGCCATGGTGGAGCCCCATAGGAGAATGTGTACTAAATGTATTGATTTCACCTTAGACAGTAAAGATCAGTCTTTATATATAAAAGAATTGTCAACAGAGGGTTCTGTCGAGGGGGAAGTTATGCCGACTAACTCTCCCCACGTGTCAGACCCTTCGCCTCCCGCTCAGGGGATGCACGCTAGTATGGCGCCAATTACATCAGGGACGCCCATAGCGATTACCTTGCAGGACATGGCTGCAATTATGAATAATACCCTGTCAGAGGTATTATCCAGGTTGCCTGAATTAAGAGGCAAGCGCGATTGCTCTGGGGTTAGGAGAAATACAGAGCGTGCAGATGCTGTAAGGGCCATGTCTGATACTGCGTCACAATATGCAGATCATGAGGACGGAGAGCTTAAGTCTGTGGGTGACATCTCTGATTCGGGGAAACCTGATTCAGAGATTTCTAATTTTAAATTTAAGCTTGAGAACCTCCGTGTGTTGCTTGGGGAGGTATTAGCTGCTCTGAATGACTGTAACACAGTTGCAGTACCAGAGAAATTGTGTAGGCTGGATAAATACTATGCGGTGCCGGTGTGTACTGATGTTTTTCCTATACCTAAAAGGCTTACAGAAATTATTAGCAAGGAGTGGGATAGACCGGGTGTGCCTTTTTCCCCACCTCCTATATTTAGAAAAATGTTTCCAATAGACGCCACTACACGGGACTTATGGCAGACGGTCCCTAAGGTGGAGGGAACAGTTTCTACTTTAGCAAAGCGTACCACTATCCCGGTTGAGGACAGTTGTGCTTTTTCAGATCCAATGGATAAAAAATTGGAGGGTTACCTTAAGAAACTGTTTATTCAACAAGGTTTTATTTTACAGCCCCTTGCATGCATTGCGCCTGTCACGGCCGCGGCGGCATTCTGGTTTGAGGCCCTGGAAGAGGCCATCCATACAGCTCCATTGACTGAAATTATTGACAAGCTTAGAACACTTAAGCTAGCTAACTCATTTGTTTCTGATGCCATTGTTCATTTGACTAAACTAACGGCTAAGAATTCTGGATTCGCCATCCAGGCGCGGAGAGCGCTATGGCTTAAATCTTGGTCAGCTGACGTGACTTCAAAGTCTAAATTACTTAACATTCCCTTCAAGGGGCAGACCCTATTCGGGCCTGGTTTGAAGGAAATTATTGCTGACATTACTGGAGGAAAGGGTCACACCCTTCCTCAGGACAGGGCCAAAGCAAAGGCCAAACAGTCTAATTTTCGTGCCTTTCGAAATTCCAAGGCAGGTGCAGCATCAACTTCCTCCGCTTCAAAACAAGAGGAAACTTTTGCTCAATCTAAGCAGGCCTGGAAACCTAACCAGTCCTGGAACAAAGGCAAGCAGGCCAGAAAGCCTGCTGCTGCCTCTAAGACAGTATGAAGGAACGGCCCCCTATCCGGCGACGGATCTAGTAGGGGGCAGACTTTCTCTCTTCGCCCAGGCGTGGGCAAGAGATGTTCAGGATCCCTGGGCATTGGAGATCATATCTCAGGGATATCTTCTGGACTTCAAAGCTTACCCTCCACAAGGGAGATTTCATCTTTCAAGGTTATCTGCAAATCAGATAAAGAAAGAGGCATTCCTACGCTGTGTGCAAGATCTCCTAGTAATGGGAGTGATCCATCCAGTTCCGCGGACGGAACAAGGACAGGGTTTTTATTCAAATCTGTTTGTGGTTCCCAAAAAAGAGGGAACCTTCAGACCAATTTTGGATCTAAAGATCTTAAACAAATTCCTCAGAGTTCCATCTTTCAAAATGGGAACTATTTGGACCATCCTACCCATGATCCAAGAGGGTCAGTACATGACCACAGTGGACTTAAAGGATGACTACCTTCACATACCGATTCACAAAGATCATCATCGGTTCCTAAGGTTTGCCTTTCTAGACAGGCATTACCAATTTGTAGCTCTTCCCTTCGGGTTGGCTACAGCCCCGAGAATCTTTACGAAGGTTCTGGGCTCACTTCTGGCGGTTCTAAGACCGCGAGGCATAGCGGTGGCTCCGTATCTAGATGACATCCTGATACAGGCGTCAAGCTTTCAAAGTGCCAAGTCTCATACAGAGATAGTTCTGGCATTTCTGAGATTTCACGGGTGGAAAGTGAACGAGGAAAAGAGTTCTCTATCCCCACTCACAAGAGTCTCCTTCTTAGGGACTCTTATAGATTCTGTAGAGATGAAAATTACCTGACGGAGTCCAGGTTATCAAAGCTTCTAAATGCTTGCCGTATTCTTCATTCCATTCCGCGCCCTTCGGTGGCTCAGTGTATGGAGGTAATCGGCTTAATGGTAGCGGCAATGGACATAGTGCCATTTGCGCGCCTACATCTCAGACCGCTGCAATTATGCATGCTAAGTCAGTGGAATGGGCATTACACAGATTTGTCCCCTCTGCTAAATCTGGATCAAGAGACCAGAGATTCTCTTCTCTGGTGGTTCCACCTGTCCAAGGGTATGACCTTTCGCAGGCCAGATTGGACAATTGTAACAACAGATGCCAGCCTTTTAGGTTGGGGTGCAGTCTGGAACTCCCTGAAGGCACAGGGATCGTGGACTCAGGAGGAGAAACTCCTTCCGATAAATATTCTGGAGTTAAGAGCAATATTCAATGCTCTTCTGGCTTGGCCTCAGTTAGCAACACTGAGGTTCATCAGATTTCAGTCGGACAATATCACGACTGTGGCTTACATCAACCATCAAGGGGGAACCAGGAGTTCCCTAGCGATGTTAGAAGTCTCAAAAATAATCGCTGGGCAGAGACTCACTCTTGCCACCTGTCAGCAATCCATATCCCAGGCGTGGAGAACTGGGAGGCGGATTTTCTAAGTCGTCAGACTTTTCACCCGGGGGAGTGGGAACTCCATCCGGAGGTGTTTGCTCAATTGATTCATCGTTGGGGCAAACCAGAGTTGGATCCATGGCGTCTCGCCAGAACGCCAAGCTTCCTTGTTACGGATCCAGGTCCAGGGACCCAGAAGCAACGCTGATAGATGCTCTAGCAGCGCCTTGGTTCTTCAACCTGGCCTATGTGTTTCCACCGTTTCCTCTGCTCCCTCAACTGATTGCCAAAATCAAACAGGAGAGAGCATCAGTGATTCTAATAGCGCCTGCGTGACCACGCAGGACCTGGTATGCAGACCTAGTGGCATCCTTTCCACCATGGACTCTGCCTCTAAGACAGGACCTTCTAATACAAGGTCCTTTCAATCATCCAAATCTAATTTCTCTGAGACTGACTGCATGGAGATTGAACGCTTGATTCTATCAAAGCGTGGCTTCTCCGAGTCAGTCATTGATACCTTAATACAGGCACGACAGCCTGTTACCAGGAAAATCTATCACAAGATATGGCGTACATATCTTTACTGGTGTGAATCCAAGAATTACTCATGGAGTAAGGTTAGGATTCCTAGGATATTGTCCTTTCTCCAAGAGGGTTGGACAAAGGATTATCAGCTAGTTCTTTAAAGGGACAGATTTCTGCTCTGTCTATTCTTTTGCACAAGCGTCTGGCAAAAGTTCCAGACGTCCAGGCATTTTGTTAGGTTTTGGTTAGAATTAAGCCTGTGTTTAAACCTGTTGCTCCCCCATGGAGCTTAAACTTGGTTCTTAAAGTTCTCAAGGAGTTCCGTTTGAACCCCTTCATTCCATTGATATTAAACTTTTTTTTTTTTTGTATATATATTTTTTGTTTTATTATGTTTGTACAAAGGCGACAGAGAGAGAAAGGAGAACATTGTGAAAAGCAGGGTATTAACGTATCTATTAACTCATAAACTTTTCATGTAAAGATGTATTTTTTACGATTGTTGATTTTAATTGTTATTGAAATTTGCTACATGATCAGTTTGATTTATGAATGAAGGATATCAGCTATTCTGTTTATATCTTTTTTTTTTTTTTAAATGGATTTTTATTCGGTTTTAATATGAAAGATAACACTTGGGGACGCGCAGGACCCCTGTTCAAACATACACAAACGAAAGGATCGGACACGCAGGTCCGGTTGCAATAGTTTACAGAACATTGATACAACATAAGTAAATTGCAGGGATTTGTGGTGAAAATAGTTCACCAAGATTGAACCCTGGTGTGGGCTCTAAATATGGGAGGGGGGGGAGGTGGTACGTATAAATTAAATTAAATGCTCCAAAGATCAGGTCTAGATAAGTTGCAGCAAGATGTATTAATGGATTTGTCCAAGTAAATTAAAGAGCAGGTTCAGTCAACATCTTATGGTGCAGGTAACAACAGATTCCAAAGACAAATAAGATGCACCTTGTACCTAGTACACGCTATACTTAGTACCCACTTTACCTAGCCCTCATTGTGTCTAGTACACACTAAACCTAGCACTCGTTGCACCTAGCGCACATTGCACCTAGCGCACATTGCACCTAGCGCACATTGCACCTAGCGCACACTCTGCACCCAGCACACTCTGCACCCAGCACACGTTATACCTAACACAAGCTAAACCTAGCATACCATATAACCAGCACTCTCCGTGCCTAACACACATTATACCCAGCACGCGTTGTACCTAGCACACATGATACCTAGCACCCACTGTACCTAGCACACGCCGTACCCAGCACCCACCTTGCCGGGCACATTCGGTACCTAGCACATATTGTACCTAGCACACGTTATACCTAGCACGCACTGTGCCCAGCCCACATTATACCCAGCACATATTGTACCTGGCACACATGGTACCCAGCACAAATGGTACCTAGCACACATGGTGCCCAGCACCCACTGTACCTAGCTCACGCTATATCTAGCACACGCCATGCCCAGCACCCACCTTGCCTAGCACCCGCGGTACCTAGCACACGCTGAACCTAGCACACGATACCTAGCACCCAAGGTACCTAGCACACATGGCACCTAGCACACATGGCACCTAGGCCTAGCACACGCTGTACCTAGCACACACCACACCCAGCACACACTGCACCCAGCACACATGATACCTAGCACCCATCGCACCCAGCACACTCTATGCCTAGCACACGCCTTACCCAGCACCCGCCCCGCCCAACACACGCAGCACCCAGCTTAGCTACCTAGCACACATCGCATCCAGCACATACATCACCTGGCACATACACTGTCTAGTTACCATCTGGCATTGCTACGGGAAACCATAAAGCTGACAATGTGGGTACACATATCGCTTTAAGATTAAGGCGTATGGCAGTATGTAACTCAAGCACATTAGACCTTGCGTACCTTGTCATAATTTTACCCGCCTCCTTAACAATAGAACGTGATAAGGCTTACTTTAGCTCAGAACAAGTCAGAAACGTGGCTATACTATCATAAGGTAATCCCATCATCCGGGCATGGGCCCTATGCCCAGCGACGGGTATGTGCAATAAAGACACTCACGCCTATGACCAGGAGGGAGGATATGATAGTCTCAATGGCCTAATACTCAGGTATAGGTATATATGTACATAATGTGCATTGGACTCAACTGCTTAAAGAGTGTGGCGGAATATCTGCTGTCCACCGTCAACTTATTAAGGAAAATATTAAAGTGTTGTTATCTTCCCTTGGCTCAGGCGTTTATACTCAAAAGAAGTGTTGCGGCACCAGACGTGTCGCTAGTACCCTGTGCCTCGTATACTTGAGAGTGGCAATAATATCTCTATGGAGGGTAATACACAAAACAAGGAAGTTGGTTACCGGCTATGTATATTAATCTTTGCACCTTATTAGATAAGTGGCATAGGGTCAAAGCATTTGTGTCTAAAATAGTCAGGACTGTACCCATATACATATACAAACTTGAAACATAGCTAACAGCAACATCCAGACATCCATTGCATCACATGCATAGAAAACATAGTAGCACAAACCGAGGAGAAAATTGTGCAGCTAATATTAACCCATGGTAACCCTTGGCACTTGAGAGCAGCAGGCTCATAGAAGAAACATATAAAGAAATTAAGGTTTAACATGTCACCAACTATGGGAAGCAAAATACCACAAAGCTGCACAAAAAATGATGATGTTCAGTCTGTAATGTGTGCACTCCTCTTCCTAACACTTCCATTTTAGTATGTGGGAGAGCATATATAGTAGCCAATAGCCACAAATCAACTATGTACAGCTGTGCATTTAAAAGGGTGTTAAATTTAGTCTCCCGACTTGTAATGATCATATAATCCAAGGGAGACATAGTTTATATTATCCTGGCTACTATAGAAATTGGAGCCATAATCTAGTGTACTAATTATTTAAGGTATAATATGGCAGATTTCAATTATTATGTCTGGGATAGTGTGTCAAGCTTGGTATGAGAGACAAAATAATACAAGTTATATGCCAGTTCAAAACACTTATGACAGACAGATCATATAGTTCCTTAAGAGCAAAGTCTACCTACCTATACTGTGTTTGTGTGTAGCAGATCTAATGAAATAAACCCGGACCGTAGCGCAGAGCAAACTACAGGATCCCATGTCACTTGCATATGATAAAACATAGCTTATCCTTGACTCCCCTCTAGTGGTCACAGTTGGGATCATCATCTTATTTCTAGAAATTGTAATTTAATTTAAATCCCCAGCCTGTCGTTGAGTAAATATAGGTAAATGTCTTGGGCAATATCTAGCAGATATCTAGATCTCATTAGTCAGGCTTGGGGAGAGGGGGGATTACCAGCCTCTGTCCCGTGGAGAAATCACAAAATTGAGCAGTATTGTCACCTGATACATCTATTACTGAGTTCAGCATAAATAAAGTGACGGTACTGTATATTCCACTGCATGCAAGTTACCAATCTAAAACATTTCTAAAACATAACAGATAAACCTCAAACCTATGATAATTTTCGACATATATTCTAGCAATAGCACTACATACAGAACAATGGTTGCTATATAGGGAAAATACTTAACCAACACTAATCTTATGAACGATAATGAGAAATGGGGTAATTGCAGCATATGCTCTATGATCTGGTTGGTAACCTTCATGTAACGCCCATGTCTAGAGTTATTGTAAATATAGTCTTTTGCAAGTGAAAAGCTATGAGGGTAAGTTTGACTACTTAGAGGGTCATTAGCCAATTCTCCTGCAGTAAGACATTATACAGAGAGGGGGTGTGTAGCACATCTGCCGGGTTCCTGTCTATCCTATTCCTGATCTGCATGTAAGCACAGTTTCCACCGATTGTAGTATAAGCATTGCTGCTTGCAGTGCAGTAGAACTGGTCAAGCAGTAAGTGACACCATAGCAAAGTAGTTAAAAATCCGTGCCGAATTTAAAGTGAACCAGAGGCAGATCTGAGAGAATGTCACCCGCCCTGACTAGAGCCAAACCTCGTCCGGATACCTTCAGACTGTGATCTCCAGCACTGCTATCATGCCGCAGCTTAGACTGCGTGAATGTGCGTATCAGTCTAGTGATAGGACCATACGATCCTGTCTTTTCTTCTATATGGCACCGGTCAGGGGAGGGTATAGAGGGCTGATCCATATGCACACCACACATAGTTGTAGGGTTTGCCTGGGCCATGTGCAATAGCTTTCCCAGGGTTTTAGACATCTGCATGAAATGATGTGCAATCAAGTCTAAAATATTGCGCTCCCATGTCTCAACTGCCTCCATGTCGCCCTCTCACCTTGCTATAGTGTCGGGTAAATGGCGTGGCTTCTCCAATTGGCAGCCGGTCTATTGCTCTGTAGAATGCTCGACTTACTTTCTCCTGATCAAGGCGATGTTGAACACTGCATCTACTATTACTTCATAAGCCGCCACTGTAGCTGGTAGTGGAAGTATTGTAGCTCAAACCCCTTGAGGTAACGCATGGTCTAGAAAATGGCCGCTCACTGGCTGTAGGTAGTAGCAAGCTGCGTGGAGGGAAAAGGCTCTGATCTGTTAGTCCTGGTTCTCTTCTTGTCGCCAGACCTTGTAGTCTTCCTCCCTATTGTAATAGTCACACATATTTACTTTCTTGGAGAGTCTTGAACGGTCGCAGAAGTATAACTTTTGAAATATCAATGGAGAGCTGGCTAGATATGCGACCGCTCCGGCTCCCGGCTAGCTCCGCCTCGATATTAAACTTTTATCTTGGAAAGTTCTGTTTTTGATGGCTATTTCCTCGGCTCGAAGAGTCTCTGAGTTATCTGCCTTACAATGTGATTCTCCTTATCTGATTTTTCATGCAGATAAAGTAGTTCTGCGTACCAAACCTGGGTTTTTACCTAACAGGAATATCAATCAAGAGATTGTTGTTCCATCATTGTGTCCTAATCCTTCTTCCAAGAAGGAACGTCTTTTACATAATCTGGACGTAGTCCGTGCCTTGAAGTTCTACTTACAGGCAACTAAAGATTTCGTCAAACGTCTTCCCTGTTTGTCGTTTATTCTGGACAGAGGAGAGGTCAAAAAGCTTCGGCAACCTCTCTTTCCTTTTGGCTTCGAAGCATAATTCGCTTAGCCTATGAGACTGCTGGACAGCAGCCCCCTGAAAGAATTACAGCTCATTCTACTAGAGCTGTGGCTTCCACATGGGCCTTTAAAAATGAGGCCTCTGTTGAACAGATTTGCAAGGCGGCGACTTGGTCTTCGCTTCACACTTTTTCAAAATTTTACAAATTTGATCATTTGCTTCTTCGGAGGCTGTTTTTGGGAGAAAGGTTCTTCAGGCAGTGGTTCCTTCCGCTTAATCCCTGCCTTGTCCCTCCCATCATCCGTGTACTTTAGTTTTGGTATTGGTATCCCATAAGTAATGGATGATCCGTGGACTGGATACACTTAACAAGAGAAAACATAATTTATGCTTACCTGATAAATTTATTTCTCTTGTAGTGTATCCAGTCCACGGCCCGCCCTGTCCTTTTAAGGCAGGTCTAAATTTTAATTAAACTACAGTCACCACTGCACCCTATGGTTTCTCCTTTCTCTGTTTGTTTTCGGTCGAATGACTGGATATGGCAGTGAGGGGAGGAGCTATATAGCAGCTCTGCTGTGGGTGATCCTCTTGCAACGTCCTGTTGGGGAGGAGAATATCCCACAAGTAATGGATGATCCGTGGACTGGATACACTACAAGAGAAATACATTTATCAGGTAAGCATAAATTATGTTTTTTACCTCTGTGATTACCCTGTATCTAACCCTCTGCAGACTGCCGCTTATCTTAGTTATATTAATATACTTTTTACCTCTGTGATTACCTTGTATCTAACCCTCTGCAGACTGCCGCTTATCTTAGTTATATTAATATACTTTTTACTTCTGTGATTACCTTGTATCTAAGCTTCTGCAGACTGCCCCTTATCTCAGTTATATTAATATACGTTTAACCTCTGTGATTACCCTGTATCTAAGCCTCTGCAGACTGCTCCTTATCTCAGTTATATTAATATACTTTTTACCTCTGTGATTACCCTGTATCTAAGCCTCTGCAGACTGCTCCTTATCTCAGTTATATTAATATACTTTTTACCTCTGTGATTACCCTGTATCTAAGCCTAAGCCTCTGCAGACTGCCCCCTTATCTCAGTTATATTAATATACTTTTTACCTCTGTGATTACCCTGTATCTAAGCCTAAGCCTCTGCAGACTGCCCCCTTATCTCAGTTATATTAATATACGGTTTACCTCTGTGATTACCCTGTATCTAAGCCTCTTCAGACTGCCCCCTTATCTCAGTTATATTAATATACTTTTTACCTCTGTGATTACCCTGTATCTAAGCCTCTTCAGACTGTCCCCTTATCTCAGTTATATTAATATACTTTTTACATCTGTGATTACCTTTTATCTAAGCCTCTGCAGACTGCCCCTTATCTCAGTTATATTAATATACTTTTTACCTCTGTGATTACCCTGTATCTAATCCTCTGCAGACTGCTTCTAATCTCAGTTATATTAATATAATTTTTTACCTCTGTGATTACCCTGTATCTAACCCTCTGCAGACTGCTCCTTATCTCAGTTATATTAATATACTTTTTACCTCTGTGATTACCTTGTATCTAAGCCTCTGCAGACTGCCCCTTATCTCAGTTATATTAATATACTTTTTACCTCTGTGATTACCCTGTATCTAACCCTCTGCAGACTGCTCCTTATCTCAGTTATATTAATATACGTTTTACCTTTGTGATTAACTTGTATCTAAGCCTCTGCAGACTGCTTCTTATCTCAGTTATATTAATATACTTTTTAACCTCTATGATTACCTTGTATCTAAGCCTCTGCAGACTGCTCCTTATCTCAGTTATATTAATATACGTTTTACCTCTGTGATTACCTTGTATCTAAGCCTCTGCAGACTGCTCCTTATCTCAGTTATACTAATATACGTTTTACCTCTGTGATTACCCTGTATCTAAGCCTCTGCAGACTGCCCCTTATCTCAGTTATATTAATATACTTTTTACCTTTGTGATTACCCTGTATCTAAGCCTCTGCAGACTGCCCCTTATCTCAGTTATATTAATATACTTTTTACCTCTGTGATTACCTTGTATCTAAGCCTCTGCAGACTGCTCCTTATCTCAGTTATATTAATATACTTTTTACCTCTGTGATTACCTTGTATCTAAGCCTCTGCAGACTGGCCCTTATCTCAGTAATATTAATATACTTTTTACCTCTGTGATTACCCTGTATCTAAGCCTCTGCAGACTGCTCCTTATATCTCAGTTATATTAATATAATTTTTACCGCTGTGATTACCTTGTATCTAAGCCTCTGCAGACTGCTCCTTATCTCAGTTATATTAATATACTTTTTACCTCTGTGATTACCTTGTATCTAAGCCTCTGCAGACTGCCCCTTATCTCAGTAATATTAATATACATTTTACCTCTGTGATTACCCTGTATCTAAGCCTCTGCAGACTGCCCCTTATCTCAGTTATATTAATATACTTTTTACCTCTGTGAGTACCTTGTATCTAAGCCTCTGCAGACTGCCCCTTATCTCAGTTATATTAATATACTTTTTACCGCTGTGATTACCTTGTATCTAAGCCTCTGCAGACTGCCCCTTATCTCAGTTATATTAATATACTTTTTACCTCTGTGATTACCTGGTATCTAAGCCTCTGCAGACTGCTCCTTATCTCAGTTATATTAATATACTTTTTACCTCTGTGATTACCTTGTATCTAAGCCTCTGCAGACTGCTCCTTATATCTCAGTTATATTAATATACTTTTTACCTCTGTGATTACCTGGTATCTAAGCCTCTGCAGACTGCTCCTTATCTCAGTTATATTAATATACTTTTTACCTCTGTGATTATCTTGTATCTAAACCTCTGCAGACTGCCCCTTATGTCAGTTATATTAATATACTTTTTACCTCTGTGATTACCTTGTATCTAAGCCTATGCAGACTGCCCCTTATCTCAGTTATATTGATTTACATTTTACCTTTGTGATTACCCTGTATCAAAGCCTCTGCAGACTGCCCACTTATCTCAGTTATATTAATATACTTTTTACCTCTGTGATTACTGTGTATCTAAGGCTCTGCAGACTGCTCCTTATCTCAGTTATATTAATATACCTTTTACCTCTGTGATTACCCTGTATCTAAGCCTCTGCAGACTGCTCCTTATCTCAGTTTTATTAATATACTTTTTACCTCTGTGATTACCTTGTATCTAAGCCTCTGCAGACTGCTCCTTATCTCAGTTATATTAATATACCTTTTACCTCTGTGATTACCCTGTATCTAAGCCTCTGCAGACTGCTCCTTATCTCAGTTATATTAATATACTTTTTATCTCTGTGATTACCCTGTATCTAAGCCTCCGCAGACTGCCCCTTATCTCAGTTATATTAATATACCTTTTACCTCTGTGACTAACTTGTATCTAAGCCTCTGTAGACTGCTCCTTATCTCAGTTATATTAATACACTTTTTACCTCTGTGATTACCTTGTATCTAACCCTCAGCAGACTGCTCCTTATCTCAGTTACATTAATATACTTTTTACCTCTGTGATTACCTTGCATCTAAGCCTCTGCAGACTGCTCCTTATCTCAGTTATATTAATATACTTTTTACCTCTGTGATTACCTTGTATCTAAGCTTCTGCAGACTGCCCCTTATCTCAGTTATATTAATACACTTTTTACCTCTGTGATTACCTTGTATCTAAGGCTCTGCAGACTGCTTCTTATCTCAGTTATATTAATATACTTTTTACCTCAGTGATTACCCTGTATCTAAACCTCTGCAGACTGCTCCTTATCTCAGTTATATTAATATACTTTTTACCTCTGTGATTACCTTGTATCTAAGCCTCTACAGACTGCTCCTTATCTCAGTTATATTAATGTACTTTTTACCCCTGTGATTACCGTGTATCTAAGCCTCTGCAGACTGCTCCTTATCTCAGTTATATTAATATACATTTTACCTCTGTGATTACCCTGTATCTAAGCTCTGCAGACTGCTCCTTATCTCAGTTATATTAATATACTTTTTACCTCTGTGATTACCCTGTATCTAAGCCTCTGCTGACTGCCCCTTATCTCCGTTAAATTAATACACTTTTTACCTCTGTGATTACCTTGTATCTAAGCCTCTGCAGATTGCTCCTTATCTCAGTTATATTAATATACTTTTTAACTCTGTGATTATCTTGTATCTAAGCCTCTGCAGACGGCTCCTTATCTCAGTTATATTAATACACTTTTTACCTCTGTGATTACCCTGTATCTAAACCTCTGCAGACTGCCCCTTATCTCAGTTATATTAATATACTTTTTAACTCTGTGATTATCTTGTATCTAAGCCTCTGCAGACTGCCCCTTATCTCAGTTATATTAATACACTTTTTACCTCTGTGATTACCTTGTATCTATGCTTCTGCAGACTGCCCCTTATCTCAGTTATATTAATATACTTTTTACATCTGTGATTACCCTGTATCTAAGCCACTGCAGACTGCCCCTTATCTCAGTTATATTAATATACTTTTTACCTCTGTGATTACCCTGTATCTAAGCCTCTGCAGACTGCTCCTTATCTCAGTTATATTAATATACATTTTACCTATGTGATTACCCTGTATCTAAGCCTCTTCAGACTGCCCCTTATCTCAGTTATATTAATATACTTTTTACCTCTGTGATTACCTTGTATCTAAGCCTCTGCAGACTGCTCCTTATCTCAGTTATATTAATATAATTTTTACCGCTGTGATTACCTTGTATCTAAGCCTCTGCAGACTGCTCCTTATCTCAGTTATATTAATATACTTTTTACCTCTGTGATTACCTTGTATCTAAGCCTCTGCAGACTGCCCCTTATCTCAGTAATATTAATATACATTTTACCTCTGTGATTACCCTGTATCTAAGCCTCTGCAGACTGCCCCTTATCTCAGTTATATTAATATACTTTTTACCTCTGTGAGTACCTTGTATCTAAGCCTCTGCAGACTGCCCCTTATCTCAGTTATATTAATATACTTTTTACCGCTGTGATTACCTTGTATCTAAGCCTCTGCAGACTGCCCCTTATCTCAGTTATATTAATATACTTTTTACCTCTGTGATTACCTGGTATCTAAGCCTCTGCAGACTGCTCCTTATCTCAGTTATATTAATATACTTTTTACCTCTGTGATTACCGTGTATCTAAGCCTCTGCAGACTGCTCCTTATCTCAGTTATATTAATATACTTTTTACCTCTGTGATTACCTGGTATCTAAGCCTCTGCAGACTGCTCCTTATCTCAGTTATATTAATATACTTTTTACCTCTGTGATTATCTTGTATCTAAACCTCTGCAGACTGCCCCTTATGTCAGTTATATTAATATACTTTTTACCTCTGTGATTACCTTGTATCTAAGCCTATGCAGACTGCCCCTTATCTCAGTTATATTGATTTACATTTTACCTTTGTGATTACCCTGTATCAAAGCCTCTGCAGACTGCCCACTTATCTCAGTTATATTAATATACTTTTTACCTCTGTGATTACCGTGTATCTAAGGCTCTGCAGACTGCTCCTTATCTCAGTTATATTAATATACCTTTTACCTCTGTGATTACCCTGTATCTAAGCCTCTGCAGACTGCTCCTTATCTCAGTTATATTAATATACTTTTTACCTCTGTGATTACCTTGTATCTAAGCCTCTGCAGACTGCCCCTTATCTCAGTTATATTAATACACTTTTTACCTCTGTGATTACCTTGTATCTAAGCCTCTGCAGACTGCTACTTATCTCAGTTATATTAATACACTTTTTACCTCTGCGATTACCCTGTATCTAAGCCTCTGCAGACTGCTCCTTATCTCAGTTTTATTAATATACTTTTTACCTCTGTGATTACCCTGTATCTAAGCCTCTGCAGACTGCCCCTTATCTCAGTTATATTAATACACTTTTTACCTCTGCGATTACCCTGTATCTAAGCCTCTGCAGACTGCTCCTTATCTCAGTTTTATTAATATAATTTTTACCTCTGTGATTACCTTGTATCTAAGCCTCTGCAGACTGCTCCTTATCTCAGTTATATTAATATACCTTTTACCTCTGTGATTACCCTGTATCTAAGCCTCTGCAGACTGCTCCTTATCTCAGTTATATTAATATACTTTTTATCTCTGTGATTACCCTGTATCTAAGCCTCCGCAGACTGCCCCTTATCTCAGTTATATTAATATACCTTTTACCTCTGTGACTAACTTGTATCTAAGCCTCTGTAGACTGCTCCTTATCTCAGTTATATTAATACACTTTTTACCTCTGTGATTACCTTGTATCTAACCCTCAGCAGACTGCTCCTTATCTCAGTTATATTAATATACTTTTTACCTCTGTGATTACCTTGCATCTAAGCCTCTGCAGACTGCTCCTTATCTCAGTTATATTAATATACTTTTTACCTCTGTGATTACCTTGTATCTAAGCTTCTGCAGACTGCTCCTTATCTCAGTTATATTAATATACATTTTACCTCTGTGATTACCCTGTATCTAAGCTCTGCAGACTGCTCCTTATCTCAGTTATATTAATATACTTTTTACCTCTGTGATTACCCTGTATCTAAGCCTCTGCTGACTGCCCCTTATCTCCGTTAAATTAATACACTTTTTACCTCTGTGATTACCTTGTATCTAAGCCTCTGCAGATTGCTCCTTATCTCAGTTATATTAATATACTTTTTAACTCTGTGATTATCTTGTATCTAAGCCTCTGCAGACTGCTCCTTATCTCAGTTATATTAATACACTTTTTACCTCTGTGATTACCCTGTATCTAAACCTCTGCAGACTGCCCCTTATCTCAGTTATATTAATATACTTTTTAACTCTGTGATTATCTTGTATCTAAGCCTCTGCAGACTGCCCCTTATCTCAGTTATATTAATACACTTTTTACCTCTGTGATTACCTTGTATCTATGCTTCTGCAGACTGCCCCTTATCTCAGTTATATTAATATACTTTTTACATCTGTGATTACCCTGTATCTAAGCCTCTGCAGACTGCCCCTTATCTCAGTTATATTAATATACTTTTTACCTCTGTGATTACCCTGTATCTAAGCCTCTGCAGACTGCTCCTCATCTCAGTTATATTAATATACATTTTACCTATGTGATTACCCTGTATCTAAGCCTCTGCAGACTGCCCCTTATCTCAGTTATATTAATATACTTTTTACCTCTGTGATTACCTTGTATCTAAGCCTCTTTTAGCTTTCAACTAAGAATACCAAGAGAACAAAGCAAAAATGGTGATAAAAGTAAATTGGGAAGTTGTTTAAAATTACATTTCCTATTTAAATCATAAAAGTTTAGTAGTAGTGCCATTGGTTAGTTTGGGGAGATCTTTTTGTACTATGTTGCAGCATATGTTGGTTCTATATTTATACCTGTTCATAATAATATAAAGAGCCTAGACCATAATGATGTTGTGTGGGGGACAGAGGAACACTTAAAAAGAAAGTCTGTACACAGGAATACAATTTAGTTTATTTATAACTGATTCAGCAATAATTTATAACAGTGAATAATGCAGCAATATAATAAACTGGGATAAAATTAAGAGATGCAATGCAGAGAACTGCTTTAATAAGCAATAATTGCTATGGAACTACAATAGTTAAATGATAAAATTGAATACAATGTTACTTTGTTATACAATAGAAAGAAATAATAAAAATATTAGCTAATAAATGACATTGCAATACTTATGTTGAACAGGAAGCTATTTAGCTTTAGTTATCAAATCAGCATATAAGACAAGTGAGTTTCAACAAAGTGGGAAAGTATTTTTGTTTAGTGGGAGCTGAACAATTCTTAAACAAGCATTGTCTGTTGCTTCTGTCTTGTGAGGTGTAGGTAAAAGTCTATTAGGTAATTCACTTTCAGCTAGATTACGAGTTTTGCGGTAAGAGGTGCTCGGTACTAACTTGCAAGTTATTGTCATCGCTCACTTTCCTACAGAGCTGGTATTACAGGTTTTTACAAACCCGGCGTTAAAAGGCAAGAAGTGAGCGTAGAGCAAAATTGAGCTCCATACCGCACTCCAATACCAGCCCTGCTTAAGTCAGCGGTGAGCTGGTTGTACGTGCTCGTGCACGATTTCCCCATAGACATCAATGGGGAGAGCCGGCAGAAAAAAAGCCTAACACCTGCAATAAAGCAGCGTAAAGCTCCGTAACGCAGCCCCATTGATTCCTATGGGGAAACACATTTTATGTTTACACCTAACACCCTAACATGAACCCCGAGTCTAAACACCCCTAATCTTTCACTTATTAACCCCTAATCTGCCGCTTCCGACATCGCCGCCACTATAATAAACATATTAACCCCTAATCCGCCGCACTCCCGCATCACAAACACTAGTTAAATATTATTAACCCCTAATCTGCTGCCCCTAACATTGCCGCCACCTACTTACATTTATTAACCCCTAATCTGCCGCCCCCAATGTTGCCGCCACTATACTAAATTTATTAACCCCTAAACCTAACCCTAACAAGCACTAACTTTAATGTAATTAAAATAAATCTAAATAAAACCTACTATTAATAACTAAATAAATCCTATTGAAAACTACTTACCTATAAAATAAACCCTAAGCTAGCTACAATATAACTAATAGTTACATTGTAGCTATCTTAGGTTTTATTTTTATTTCACAGTCAAGTTTGTATTTATTTTAACTAGGTAGAATAGTTATTAAATAGTTATTAACTATTTAATAACTACCTAGCTAAAATAAATCCAAATTTACCTGTAAAATAAATCCTAACCTGAGTTACACTAACACCTAACATTACACTATAATTAAATAAATTAACTAAATTAAATACAATTACCTAAATTACAAAAATAAACACTAAATTACACAAAATAAAAAAAGAAATGATCAGATCTTTAAACTAATTGATTTAATTATAGTGTAGTGTTAGGTGTTATTGTAACTTAGGTTAGGTTTTATTTTACAGGTAAATTTGTATTTATTTTAACTAGGTAGCTAGTAAATAGTTAATAACTATACAATAACTATTCTAACTAGTTAAAATAAATACAAAGTTGCCTGTAAAATAAAAATAATCCCTAAGCTAGATACAATGTAACTATTAGTTATATTGTAGCTACCTTAGGGTTTATTTTACAGGTAAGTATTTAGTTTTAAATAGGATTTATTTAGTTATTAATAGTAGATTTTCTTTAGATTTATTTTAATTACATTAAAGTTAGTGGGTGTTAGGGTTAGGTTTATGGGTTAATAAATTTAGTATAGTGGCGGGAACATTGTGGGTGGCAGGTTAGGGGTTAATAAATGTAGGTAGGTGGCGGTGATGTTAGGGACAGCAGATTAGGGGTTAATAATATTTAACTAGTGTTTGTGATGTGCAGCGGTTTAGGGGTTAATATGTTTATTATAGTGGCGGCGATGTCGGGAGCGGCAGATTATGGGTTAATAATTTTATTTTAGTGTTTGTGATGCGGGAGGGCTTCGGTTTAGGGCTTAATAGGTAGTTTATGGGTATTAGTGTACTTTTTAGCACTTTAGTTAAGAGATTTATGTTACAGCTTTGTAGCGTAAAAGTCATAACTACTAACTTTCAGTTTACGTTATGGATCTTGGCAGTATATGGTGTACTGCTCACTTTTTGTCCTCCCAGGTAGACTCATAATACCGGTGCTATGGAAGTCCTATTGAAAAAAAGACTTTTTGAAAGCTGCTGTAATTACGTTGCGTTACGGCCAAAAAAGTGTGCGGTGCCCCTAAACCTGCAAGACTCGTAATACCAGCGGTAGTGAAAAAGAGCCTTAACGCTGCTTTTTCACTCATACCGCAAAACTCGTAATCTAGCCGAGTGTTATTTTACATTATAATACCCAAAAGTGTTAGAAACATAAAAAACTATAATAGAGCAATACATTATTCTTTATATGGTTATTACATCACCCAGGATGGTACCATTTATCTATATAATACTGTGCACAAAAAACAATCATAACTGGCTCACAGCCAGCAGCATTATTATTACTTTACACAAATTCTGTGTATTACAGCTGTATTGTCATGTGCTGAAGGTGCCTCTGGTGATACATGGGTTAATAACATATAAGATACATTTTAGGTAAAGCAGAAAGCTTCTTTAAGAAAGAAATTAGTAATCATAATAACACTGGTTAAGCTTATATTCATGGTTCGCAGTATTTAAATTCTGGCACCTAATGGATTTGTTTTATCAGTGTTGACCCCTTGCTGTGTAGGGCTCAGGATGAAACACTAATCTATTATTTTAGCCTAGTGTAGGTTGCACCAGGCTGGAAATTCACTAAAACACAAAAACAAACAGTAATGCGCTCCCCTAATTATTGACTGCTGCCTTACACAGTCTCTCCCAAAACGTCCAACTTTCTCCTTGGTGGTGCAGGTCTGCTTCGGGAGTAAAGCTCCTCACTGCTGAAAAACTTTACAAGAACACTCAACAAAGAGAGCTGAGAAACAGCTTCCAACACATTCTACATTTTGTTCCTGTTTGCAGTTTCTTATTTAAAGCTGTGTTGGAAGCTGTTTCTCAGCTCTCATTGTTGAGTGTTCTTGCAAAGTTTTTCAGCAGTGAGGAGCTTTACTCCTGATTCAGACTTGCACTGCCAAGGAGGAAATTTTGAGATCTCTTTAAGTATCAGTTTTATTAGTTTTATTTAGTTTATATTTTACTAATTTATAGTATATATTAAGATAACTTATAGGGATGTTTAGTTACAAACTGTACCTTATATCCCAGAACATACAGTAAATTATATCTCTAGGTTCCATGTGCTGAGAAGATAGTATCTAGCTCTTGATTCTCACATGGGCATCTCAGACCAAGAACACAGCTTGAAGAGGTTCAGAGAAGGTGGTAGTGAAGGTGTGTAAGTGTCTGATCGGGTCACACATTTCATAAAAGCTCAGACGACCAGCCTCATAATCTAGGTATATTCCTAATTTATCACAGCATGGAATGTAAGGTAATCTTGTTTCTACTGAGTTATGTATCACTGAATATTTTCTATTAAACTCACATAAAAACCAAGACTTATTGTTTCCTGCCCTTGACTGATATCCTTTCTTTTCCATACTTGTATAACACATACCTATCTTCCAGCAACTTAACCCACTAGTCTCAATCTCCCAGTAATGTTGTCCAGAGGAAAAGCTTGTGGTACTTAGTACCTGAAGATCAGTAAATCTCTCTGGTGTGTCTAGGGTATGCCGATATCTCTCTGACCATGGACAAGTTTCCAAAGTATCTGATAGAATTGTATTACCTGATGTTTCCATAGCCAGTAATATGTCTGATGTCACCTGCACGTATAGACTTTTCTTTACTTTGATATCATTCTCAATTTCATCTAAACCTCTGTATAAGGTCACTGAGATCAGACCCTCATCTAATTCCCCCTCAGCAGTGACCTGTTTATCACCTGTTTGTGTTACCTCATTATCTCCCTTCTCAGCACCACAAAAGTCATCTCTGTGTGATTCCTGTTCTTGTAGGACAGTTAATGGGTCAGGCATGTTGCACAGCTCCTCAATGTGACACATCTTCCTGGTCAGCTCGCCCTTCTCTTTTTCCAGCTGCTGGATCAGATCAGAGATTGTGAGTAAAGCCTGGTCCTGCTGCCGGGTGATCTCACTCAGGACTCGCTTCTCTAGGTCTTCCAGCTGTTTCCTGATGTCCCTAATCAGGGCAGTGAGTCGCTCTGTTACACCAGCTGCTTTCTCTTGCACCCCTCTCCTGTGCCCCTGCAGACTCTGGACTCTTTTTATAATATTCTGTCTCTTTGTGGTCAGTTTCTGCAGAACATCTCTTAGTCTCTCTTTCTTCTTCTCAGAAGCCTCATTTAGCAGCTCCACCTGGTGTCCCCTGTGCTCTCCGGCCTGGGAACAGGTCACACAGATACAGGCAGCATCCTCAGTGCAGTAATATTCCAGCAGCTCCCTGTGTATGGAGCATTTTCTGTTACCCCAGGAAGTGGTGGGTTCAGTTAAGACGTGTTCCTCAGACTTGCTGTGTACACTCAGGTGGGCATCACACAGAGAAGCCTCACACAGCAGACAGGATTTAGTAGCAGGTACAGGAGAGTGAATACAGTAAGTGCAGAAGACCCCATTGTCTTTTTGCTCTGGCTTAGAATTCTGTAAATTCATCATTACATTACACAGCGCTATGTTCCTCTGCAGCTCAGGTCTGTTACTGAATCTCTTTCTGCACTCAGGACAGCTATAAAGCCCAGACCCCTCCTGGGTACCCAGCACACTCTCAATACAGCCCAGGCAGTAGTTATGGCCACAGCTGAGAGTTACAGGATCTCTATAAATGCTCAGGCAGATGGGGCAGGTTACCTCCTCTCTCAGATCAGCAGATATCATTCTAGTGTCCAACACATGGAAAGAATATGGCAAATCTTATTTAGCACAGGATGTGGTAGGTGTGTCACTATGACATTAGCTTCACGATTGTCAACCATGTATGTGACAAGCTGTATTTACTAGTGCAGAACTACCAACTTTAATATTTCATTTTATACATTAAGTGATACATTTAATGTAATTACAGAAAGTGAAACTACATACAATTATGATCTAATAAAGCAGCCCCTCTAATTTAAATATCCACATTTAAATTTAAACTTTACAATCCCAATCTTCATATTCTTTTCACTTTCCACAAATACATTTTACAAACTCAATGTCAATTCCAAAGAATTGGGGGAGACATACTGTAGATTTTTCAATTGATTATAAGGAATAAGGAATTAGAGGCCTATTTATCAAGCCATCAACCGCAAATACGCCAGAATTCTGCAGCGTAATTGTGGCGAGCCTGATTCAACCTTGTTATGAAAAACCTACAGACCGGCAAAGTAGAATTTTGTGACATAACATACGATCGATGCTTACGTCACTACAGATGTTCCGAATACAAATTCGGCTCTATTTGACAACTTTTGCAAGTTATCAAACTTCTAACAGGTACGCTCACGGCTATTCCGGCCCAGCGTACCTGGTTTTCAATACGACACCCTTGAGGCCGAGGATGCCATAGGAATCAATGGGAGTCTGAAAGCAGCAAAAGCTCATGTTCGCTGCTGCCAGATATCCCATTAATTTCTATAGTAGAAAACCAGTAAAGTTTACACCTAACACCTTAACATAAGCCCCGAGTCCTAACACCCCTAATCTGCCGCCCCAACATCGCTGCAAGCTAAATAAAATTTATTAACCTCTATCCCGCCATTCCCGGAGCCCACCACATCTAAATAAATGTATTAACCCCTATCCCGCCGCTCCCGCACCCCGCCGCAACTGTAATAAAATTATAAACCCCTGGCCTCCCACATCACTACCACTAACTAAACATATTAACCCCTAAACTGCCAGCCCCCCCACATTGTCATAAACTAAATTAAGCTATTAACCCCTAAACCTAACAACCCGCTAACTTTACTTTAAAATGACCTCATCCCTATCTTATAATAAATTAAAACTTACCTTTAGAATTAAAATAAACTATATTAAACTATTAATTAACCTACCCTAACTATTATACTAAAATTACATTAAACTACAAATTAAATTAACTATATTACATATTTAAAAACCTAACCCTACTCATATTATTTAAATCTACTATTAAAAACTACTAAATTACAAAAAAATTAAACTGTTACAAAAAATAAAAAACACTAACCGCTAGATTTAGAGTTCTGCGGCCAAAGGGGTGCGTTAGCTACGCTGGCTTTTTTCCCCCCGCACCTTTTAAATACTGCTGGTATTTAGAGTTCACAGAAGGGCTGTGTTAGGCTCCAAAAAGGGAGCGTAGAGCATATTTACCGCCACTGCAACTCTAAATACCAGCGGTGCTTACGGACGCGGCC
This sequence comes from Bombina bombina, assembly GCF_027579735.1. Lineage (NCBI taxonomy): Eukaryota > Metazoa > Chordata > Amphibia > Anura > Bombinatoridae > Bombina > Bombina bombina. Next base: position 639,007,789 of record NC_069505.1, on the reverse strand, counting down.
AGCTTAAAAAACGTGCTTGTGCACGATTTCCCCATAGGAAACAATGGGGCCGTTTGAGCTGCAAAAAAACCTAACACCTGCAAAAAAGCAGCGTTCAGCTCCTAACGCAGCCCCATTGTTTCCTATGGGGAAACAGCTTCTAAGTCTGCACCTAACACCCTAACATGTACCCCGAGTCTAAACACCACTAATCTTACACATATTAACCCCTAATCTGCCGTCCCCGCTATCGCTGACCCCTGCATATTTTTTTAACCCCTAATCTGCCGCTCCATACACCACCGCCACCTACGTTATCCCTATGTACCCCTAATCTGCTGCCCCTAACACCGCCGACCCCTATATTATATTTATTAACCCCTAATCTGCCACCCCCAACGTCGCCGCCACCTACCTACAATTATTAACCCCTAATCTGCCGACCGGACCTCACCGCTACTATAATAAAGTTATTAACCCCTAATCCGCCTCACTCCCGCCTCAATAACCCTATAATAAATAGTATTAACCCCTAATCTGCCCTCCCTAACATCACCGACACCTAACTTCAAGTATTAACCCCTAATCTGCCGACCGGACCTCACCGCTACTCTAATAAATTTATTAACCCCTAAAGCTAAGTCTAACCCTAACACTAACACCCCCCTAAGTTAAATATAATTTTTATCTAACAAAATAAATTAACTCTTATTAAATAAATTATTCCTATTTAAAGCTAAATACTTACCTGTAAAATAAACCCTAATATAGCTACAATATAAATTATAATTATATTGTAGCTATTTTAGGATTTATATTTATTTTACAGGTAACTTTGTATTTATTTTAACCAGGTACAATAGCTATTAAATAGTTAATAACTATTTAATAGCTACCTAGTTAAAATAATTACAAAATTACCTGTAAAATAAATCCTAACTTAAGTTACAATTAAACCTAACACTACACTATCAATAAATTAATTAAATAAAATACCTACAATTATCTACAATTAAACCTAACACTACACTATCAATAAATTAATTACATACAAATACCTACAAATAAATACAATTAAATAAACAACAAAAAATAAAAAAAGAACTAAGTTACAAAAAATAAAAAATTAATTTACAAACATTATAAAAATATTACAACAATTTTAAGCTAATTACACCTACTCTAAGCCCCCTAATAAAATAACAAAGCCCCTCAAAATAAAAAAATGCCCTACCCTATTCTAAAATACAAATAGAAAAGCTCTTTTACCTTACCAGCCCTTAAAAGGGCCTTTTGCGGGGCATGCCCCAAAGAATTCTGCTCTTTTGCCTGTAAAAAAAAACATACAATACCCCCCCAACATTACAACCCACCACCCACATACCCCTAATCTAACCCAAACCCCCCTTAAATAAACCTAACACTAAGCCCCTGAAGATCTCCCTACCTTATCTTCACCACGCCGGGTATCACCGATCCGTCCAGAGGAGGCTCCGAAATCTTCATCCAAGCCCAAGCGGGGGCTGAAGAGATCCATCATCGGGCTGAAGAGGTCCATCATCCGGCTGAAGAGGTCCATCATCGGGCTGAGGAGATCCATCATTGGGCTGAAGAGATCCATCATCCGGCTGAAGTCTTCTATCAAGCGGCATCTTCAATCTTCTTTCTTCCGGATCCATCTTCATCCCGCTGACGCGGAACATCCATCCTGGCCGACGACTTCCCGACGAATGGTGGTTCCTTTAAATGACGTCATCCAAGATGGCGTCCCTTGAATTCCGATTGGCTGATAGGATTCTATCAGCCAATCGGAAATTAAGGTAGGAAAATTCTGATTGGCTGATGGAATCAGCCAATCAGATTGAGCTTGCATTCTATTAGCTGTTCCGATCAGCCAATAGAATGCAAGCTCAATCTGATTGGCTGATTGGATCAGCCAATCGGATTGAACTTGAATCTGATTGGCTGATTCCATCAGCCAATCAGAATTTTCCTACCTTAATTCCGATTGGCTGATAGAATCCTATCAGCCAATCGGAATTCGAGGGACGCCATCTTGGATGACGTCATTTAAAGGAACCGTCATTCGTCAGTAAGTCGTCGGCCAGGATGGATGTTCCGCGTCGGCGGGATGAAGATGGATCCGGAAGAAAGAAGATTGACGATGCCGCTTGATAGAAGACTTCAACTGGATGATGGATCTCTTCAGCCCGATGATGGACCTCTTCAGCCCGATGATGGACCTCTTCAGCCCGATGATGGACCTCTTCAGCCAGATGATGGATCTCTTCAGCCCGATGATGGACCTCTTCAGCTGGATGATGGATCTCTTCAGCCCGATGATGGATCTCTTCAGCCCTCGCTTGGGCTTGGATGAAGATTTTGGAGCCTCCTCTGGACGGATCGGTGATACCCGGCATGGTGAAGATAAGGTAGGGAGATCTTCAGGGGCTTAATGTTAGGTTTATTTAAGGGGGGTTTGGGTTATATTAGGGGTATGTGGGTGGTGGGTTGTAATGTTGTGGGGGGGTATTGTATGTTTTTTTTACAGGCAAAAGAGCAGAATTCTTTTGGGCATGCCCCGCAAAAGGCCCTTTTAAGGGCTGGTAAGGTAAAAGAGCTTTTCTATTTGTATTTTAGAATAGGGTAGGGCATTTTTTTATTTTATGGGGCTTTGTTATTTTATTAGGGGGCTTAGAGTAGGTGTAATTAGCTTAAAATTGTTGTAATATTTTTATAATGTTTGTAAATTATTTTTTTATTTTTTGTAACTTAGTTCTTTTTTTATTTTTTGTACTTTAGTTAGTTTATTTAATTGTATTTATTTGTAGGTATTTGTATGTAATTAATTTATTGATAGTGTAGTGTTAGGTTTAATTGTAGATAATTGTAGGTATTTTATTTAATAAATTTATTGATAGTGTAGTGTTAGGTTTAATTGTAACTTAGGTTAGGATTTATTTTACAGGTAAATTTGTAATTATTTTAACTATTTTAGCTATTAAATAGTTCTTAACTATTTAATAGCTATTGTACCTGGTTAAAATAAATACAAAGTTACCTGTAAAATAAATATTAATCCTAAAATAGCTACAATATAATTATAATTTATATTGTAGCTATATTAGGATTTATTTTACAGGTAAGTATTTAGCTTTAAATAGGAATAATTTATTTAATAAGAGTTAATTTATTTCGTTAGATAAAAATTATATTTAACTTAGGGGGGTGTTAGTGTTAGGGTTAGACTTAGCTTTAGGGGTTAATAAATTTAATAGAGTAGCGGTGAGGTCCGGTCGGCAGATTAGGGGTTAATACTTGAAGTTAGGTGTCGGTGATGTTAGGGAGGGAAGATTAGGGGTAAATACTATTTATTATAGGGTTAGTGAGGCGGGAGTGAGGCGGATTAGGGGTTAATAACTTTATTATAGTAGCGGTTAGGTCCGGTCGGCAGATTAGGGGTTAATAATTGTAGGTAGGTGGCAGCGACGTTGGGGGCGGCAGATTAGGGGTTAATAAATATAATATAGGGGTCGGCGGTGTGCGGTCAGCAGATTAGGGATCCCATTGAAAAGATAGGATACGCAATTGGTGTAAGGGGATCTGCGGTATGGAAAAGTCGCGGCTGCAAAGTGAGCGTTAGACCCTTTCCTGACTGACTCTAAATACCAGCGGGCGGCCAAAACCAGCGTTAGGAGCCCCTAACGCTGGTTTTGACGGCTGACGCAGAACTCTAAATCTAGGCGTAAGTTACAAAAAATAAAAAACCACAGTATCAAAAATAAAAAAACAATTACACCTTATCTAATAGCCCTATGAAAAAAAAAAAAAAACTAGCCTACACTAAACTACCAATGGCCCTTAAAAGGGCCTTTTGCGTGGCATTGCCCCAAAGAAATCAGCTCTTTTACTTGTAAAAAACAGTAAAACCCACCACCCAACCAACCAACCCCCCCAAAATAAAATCCCTATCTAAAAAACCTAAGCTCCCCATTGCCTTGAAATGGGCATTTGTACAGGCATTGCCCTTAAAAGGGCATTTAGCTATTTTACTGTCCAGACCCTACTCTAAAAATAAAACCCACCCAATAAACCCTTAAATAAACCTAACACTAACCCCCGACGAACCACTTACAGTTTTCAAAGACCGGACATCCATCCTCATCCAAGCGGCAGAAGTCCTCATTGAAGCTGGCAGAAGTCTTCATCCAAGCGGGCCAAAGTCTTCATCCAACTGGGCAGAAGTCTTCATCCAGTGGGCATCTTCTATCTTCATCCATCCGGCGCGGAGCGGCTCCATCTTCAAGACATCCGGCGCGGAGCATCCTCTTCTTCCGATGGTCGCTGAAGAATGAAGTTTCCCTTTAAGGTACGTCATCCAAGATGGCGTCCCTTACATTCCGATTGGCTGATAGAATTCTATCAGCCAATAGGAATTAAAGGGGAAAAAATCCTATTGGCTGTTGCAATCAGCCAATAGGATGAAAGCTCAATCCTATTGGCTGATTGCAACAGCCAATAGGATTTTTTCCCCTTTAATTCCTATTGGCTGATAGAATTCTATCAGCCAATCGGAATGTAAGGGACACCATCTTGGGAAACTTCATTCTTCAGCGACCATCGGAAGAAGAGGATGCTCAGCGCCGGATTTCTTGAAGATGGAGCCGCTCTGCGCTGGATGGATGAAGATAGAAGATGCCGTCTGGATGAAGATAGAAGATGCCGTCTGGATGAAGATAGAAGATGCCGTCTGGATAAAGACTTCTACCCGCTTGGATGAAGAATTCGGCTCGCTTGGATGAAGACTTCTGCCGGCTTCGATGAGGACTTTTGCCGCTTGGATGAGGATGGATGTCCGGTCTTCGAAAACTGTAAGTGGATCGTCGGGGGTTAGTGTTAGGTTTATTTAAGGGTTTATTGGGTGGTTTTTTTTTTAGAGTAGGGTCTGGACAGTAAAATAGATAAATGCCCTTTTAAGGGCAATGCCCATACAAATGCCCTTTTCAGGGCAATGGGGAACTTAAGTTTTTTAGATAGGGATTTTATTTGGGGGGGTTAGTTGGTTGGGTGGTGGGTTTTACTATTGGGGGGTGTTTGTATTTTTTTTTTACAGGTAAAAGAGCTGATTTCTTTGGGGCAACGCCCCGCAAAAAGCCCTTTTAAGAGCCATTGGTAGTTTGGTGTAGGCTAGGGTTTATTTTTTATTTTGGGGGGTCTTTTTATTTTTATAGGGCTATTAGATTAGGTGTAATTGTTTTTTATTTTTGATACTGTGTTTTTTTTATTGTTTGGTAATTTAGTAATTTTTAATAGTAGATTTAAATGATATGAGGGTTAGGTTTTTAAATATGTAATATAGTTAATTAAATTGTTAGTTAATTGTAATTTTAGAATAATAGTTAAGGGAGGTTAATAAATAGTTTAATATAATTGTAGTATAATAGTTATGGTAGGTTAATTAATAATTTAATATAGTTTATTTTAATTCTAAAGGTAAGTTTAAATTTATTATAAGATAGGGATGATGTAATTTTAATGTAAAGTTAGTGGGTTGTTAGGTTTAGGGGTTAATAGCTTAATTTAGTTTATGGCAATGTGGGGGGCTGGCGGTTTAGGGGTTAATAGGTTTTGTTAATGGTAGTGATGATGAGAGGCCAGGGGTTTATAATTTTATTAAAGTTGTGGTGGGGTCTGGGAGTGGCGGGATAGGGGTTAATACATTTATTTAGCGGCGGTGGAGTGCGGGAGCGGTGGAATAGGGGTCAATACATGTATTTAGTGGCGGTGGGGTCCGGGAGCGACGGGATAGGGGTTAATACATTTATTTAGTGGCAGTGGGGTCCGGGTGTGGCGGGATAGGGGTTAATACATTTATTTAGTGGTGGTGGGGTCCGGGAGCGGCGGGATAGGGGTTAATAGCTTTATTAAAGTTGTAGTGGGGTCCGGGAGCGGCAGGATAGTGGTTAATAACTTTATTAAAGTTGCGGCAGGGTCCGGGAGCGGCGGGATAGGGGGTTAAACATTTTAGTATAGTGGCGGTGTTTAGTGACAGGGTATAAATAAAGTTGGTAAAAAGCCGAATAGCAGCGAGATCGATGACTGCTAGTTAACAACAGTCCACTGCTCATCGCCCCGTACTTGGTGCTCAGCTTTTTGCTGGCTTTTTTTATAAATATGGAGAGCGTATACAGGTCTGTGGCCGCGATGTCAGGCATGTTAGGCGAGCGTATTGGTGCCGTTGAATGCAACAAAGTTGACGCTTTGATAAATAGGCCTCTTAAACTGGAGTATAAACAGATATAGTTATTTGATTAATGTTTGCTTGTGTGCTCATTCCAATCAGGTTTCTAATTTTCTAAAACTTTATCAATCCTTAAATAAGTTTGTTGGTTTTGGATTTACAAGAATATTCTCTTTTTAGTAGACATGTGCATGGCGAAAAAATTTGGTTCGGTTCGGATTCGAATAAATTCGGCAGCATTCGGTTCGGTTCGAAATTCAGAATTTCGGTATGTGTCAGGTGGGATATGCTGTGTATTAGACTAGTATTATGTACTGTATATTAGGTGTAACCCATAGCAGAGTGATATAACCTATTATACTGTACAATACCAGTGTAATCCATGGCCATCCGAATCTACCGAATAAATCCGAACTAATTCGGATTTATTCGGTAGATTCGGCACTATTTCAATTCGGAAATTCGAATTGATCCGAATCTCCGAATTTAAGAAATTCGTCCGAATTTCCGAATCGATCCGAAACCAATCGCACATTTCTACTTCTTAGCAGATTGAGCACTCTCCATATGAAATCTAAAGTCTCTTTCAATAGATTTCATAGCTTTAACTTGTATTCTATCAGATTGTTCTCATTTTATTTAATAGCCTGGTCTAAACATATCCAATTGCATTTGTGAGGTCAAATATATAGAAGTGCAAATTAACGCTCCTGTTTGAGCATTCATTCGGCTAAAAGTAAGCTTTTTGTGTGCGTGGTGTTGCGCTCATATTATGAGTTAAAAGTTAGAATATCGCATGTGCGTTCAAGTGCTCCCCATAGAATTCAATGTAAAGAAGCTCGTCGTTCTCATTTCCCAACTGCTGGATCAGATCAGAGATTGTGAGTAAAATCTGCTCCTGCTTCCGGGTGATCTCACTCAGGACTCGCTTCTCTAGGTCTTCCAGCTGTTTCCTGATGTCCCTAAAAAAAAAACTTACCACTCCTATCTGGTGGCACATTACATTGCACGCGCAGTGCCCCAAATTTGAAGTAGGAGGACCGACCAAGCAATCCCCAACCTGTACTCGATTGTGCAAAAGGAAGTAATGGCATATGGGGTCTTTCATGCTGTTGTGCTTGTTGAGGGACCCTGGTATAAAAAGGCTGAAGGAGAACGACCTGTACTGGGTGTCCAAGCATCTTTTTCAATCTCCCGGTTCCTAAAATCATCTCCGGGTTCCTAAAATTGATGGCATATACACGTCCCCTGATAGGGGACGTAACAGGTATTAAACTGATAAGAATAGTACTAGGTAGTACTAGGTACTACAGGTAGCAGACTACCTTGCCTTGACCTGTGGCCTGAGCTATCACAATTTGCCATAGAACTTCTGGCCTGCCCCGCTTCAAGTGTCCTGTCAGAAAGGGGACATAACAGGGATTAAACTGATAAGAATAGTACTAGTTAACACACCACTCCTATCTGGTGGCACATTAGATTGCACGCGCAGTGCCCCAAATTGGAAGTAGGAGGACCGACCAAGCATCTTCTTCCATCTCCCGGTTCCTAAAACCCATGCCATATACACGTCCCCTGATAGGGGACGTAACAGGGATTAAACTGATAAGAATAGTACTAGTTAACACATCACTCCTATCTGGTGGCACATTAGATTGCACGCGCAGTGCCCCAAATTGGAAGTAGGAGGACCGACCAAGCATCTTCTTCCATCTCCCGGTTCCTAAAACCCATGCCATATACACGTCCCCTGATAGGGGACGTAACAGGGATTAAACTGATAAGAATAGTACTACTTAACACACCACTCATATCTGGTGGCACAGTAGATTGCAAGCGGTGCTCTGACAAAATGCAGAAGGACATTTGGCAGACGGACAGAAAGCTAAAGAATGTTCCGATTTCGGCTGAGGGCAGATACACAGAGTGCTCTGTTCTAATCAGAGCCTCGGGCCCGGCAACTGCCTCTGGGAACCTTACCATGGGTCCCAGACCGCCCGTCTTGTAATTCTCTGTCTGGGAAATTATCTATCTATCTATCAAATCTATCTATTTATCTATCAAATCAATCTATCTATCTATCGTATCTATCATCAAATATATCTATTGCATCTATTGATCTATCTATCTAATCTATGTATCTATCTATCTATCTCGTGGCCGGACTGACCAAGCATCTTCTTCCATCTCCCGGTTCCGAAAATCCATGGCATATACACGTCCCCTGATAGGGGACGTAACAGGGATTAAACTGATAAAAATAGTACTAGTTAACACACCACTACTATCTGGTGAAACACAGTAGATTGCACGCGCAGTGCCCCAAATTGGAAGTAGGAGGACCGACCAAGCTATCCCCAACCTGTACTCAATTGTGCAACAGGAAGTAATGGCATATGGGGTCTTTCATGCTGTCGTGCCTGTTGAGGGACCCTGGTATAAAAAGGTGGAAGGAGAACGACCTGTACTGGGTGTCCAAGCATCTTTTTCCATCTCCCGGTTCCTAAAATCATCTCCGGGTTCCTAAAATTGATGGCATATACATGTCCCCTGATAGGGGACGTAACAGGGATTAAACTGATAAGAATAGTACTAGTTAACACACCACTCCTATCTGGTGGCACATTAGATTGCACGCGCAGTGCCCCAAATTGGAAGTAGGAGGACCGACCAAGCATCTCATCTCTGTGTGATTCCAGTTCTTGTAGGACAGTTAATGGGTCAGTCATGTTGCACAGCTCCTCAATGTGACAAATTTTCCTGGTTAGCTCGTCGTTCTCATTTCCCAACTGCTGGATCAGATCAGAGATTGTGAGTAAAACCTGCTCCTGCTGCCGGGTGATCTCACTCAGGACTCGCTTCTTGTCAGGATTGTGCTCAGGACTCTCTTTTCCTTAGTGCTATCTACCACTGTACCTTTAAACCACCTTTCCATTCACTTCCAGTTCCCTATAAAAGACCATCAGCCCTTTAGATCATTGCTTGGTATTGAATTGTTACTCATTCCTAAGCTTACTCTGCAATCCTGTTCAGCCTGTGTGCCTGCTACGCTAAGCTGCTAGGAGCCGCTCCAGTTAACATCATTCCGGCCGGATCTATCAGATCCCTACGCGGTGACATCACACGCCAACCAAACGGACCGACCGGCTTCACATCAGCTGCCTATCTCACGGATCACCGCAAACCGGACTCCTAAGACCCTCTGTACTTAATATTCCAGCCACCCGGCATCTCTACAGGTACCTCCACTTACTGTGATAATTCTGATCAGTTTCTAAGTGACTTTAAAACCGGATACTCTCATTGTTCATATATCAACCTGATTGCTTGGTTCTAAATATTGTTTCACAGTCTGCTTATCTTGCCTACTTTAATGCATACTATTTACGTGCCACTTCAGTACACTTACTGGCATCATCCTCCTCATTAGCACCCTGTGATTATGTTCCGTTTTACATATTGCATTTTCTTTTTATTTCCTGCTGCACTTTGGTTTCTGAGTTAAAGACCTTGCTGCAATTTTCAGTGACTATTCACATGTGGCAGAATCAGGGTTTATTAGCTTAAATGAACCATATATCAAATTGCTTAGTAGTTATTGTGGGACACACTTCGCTTAAAAGTAGCACTTGTGTTTATCAGTTACTCCTGAGCTACAAAACTCATTTTTTAATCTCAGCAGCTGTGGTTTAACTATAGTACTCTCTTTGTTCTTTAGAAAATTTTGTTTGCCTGACAGAATACCAAGCCATCCTAAAATGGACCCAGCTGAGATGACTACACAAATTCAAACATTAAATCAAAAAGTAGATTTACTGGCTGATGGCCTTAATACCCTAAAGGCTGAGAATGTTGCCCTTAAAGCCTACATTAAGGATTATCTTGAAACTAAAATACATACACCTGAACCACAGGTTAGCCTGCCAGAAAAATTCTATGGAGACAGGGCACACTATAGAGATTTTAAGAACGCATGTCTCCTGCTCTTTACATTAAAACCCCAGTCATACCCTAATGATAGGATTAGTGTTTTAACCATCATTTCTTTCCTTAGAGGGGAACCACGTAGTTGGGCTAATAGTTTTTTTGAGACCAATGAGACTATACTCAACTCATTGGATCAATTCCTCCTAGCTATGGGTCAACTGTATGAGGACCCCTTCAAACAGCAAACTGCAGAGACTGCACTCAGGGCTTTGAAACAAAAGAAAAGGGTAGTCGAAGACTACATCACAGATTTTAAGAGGTGGGCGAAAGATTCAGAGTGGAACAATTTATCTTTTAGGAATCAGTTCCGTCTGGGTCTTTCAGACGCCGTTAAAGATGAGTTGTCCCGCACGGAGATTCCCCCCACTTTAGAGGAGTTAATTAAGCTCAGTATTACTATTGATAGAAGGTTAAGGGAAAGACAACATGAAAGAGCATACCCTGAAACTTACACAAAGAAAACTACTAGTAGTAACAAACCAAACATTGAACCAATGGAGATTGGATTCCTCAAAGGCCCTCTAAGCCCCCAAGAAAAGATCAGGCGAAGAGAAAATAACCTGTGTCTCTATTGTGCCTCAGATGAACACTCTGTTAAGGACTGTCCAGCCCTGCAGAAAATTAAGGGTGAGTCAAGTAACTCTACTGTATGTTGCAGTACCTATGATACAAAAACGTTCTACTGTAAACTCTCAATTTCTTTTCAGTGGGATCATCATCGCCTCAACGTACCCGCAATAATTGATTCGGGAGCTACAGCCTCTTACATAGATAAGGACTATACACTTGTTAATAAAATTCCACTTATGCACAAAAAATGTCCTGTCTTATTGAGGGGTATAGATGGAAGGCCCATATCTTCAGGTTTAGTAGAATATCAAACAATACCACTGTTGGTGGTAACCCCTGAACATCATAGGGAGTACTTATCATTCAATGTCATAGCCTCACCTGTATCTCCAGTCATTTTGGGCCTAAACTGGTTATCTCTACATAACCCACATATTAATTGGTTAACCATGGCTGTCACTTTTAACTCCAACTATTGCAATACTACATGTTTCCCAATGAACATCATGCTCGCCTCTCCTATACAGTCTGATATACAACTACCTGAACAGTATAGGGATTTTGCTGATGTATTCAGCAAAACTGAATCAGAAAATTTACCTCCCCACAGGAAATATGACTGCCCTATTGAGTTAGTACCAGGAGCTGAGATACCCTACGGGCATATATTCCCCCTATCCAATCCCGAACTTACTCATCTAAAAGCTTATCTTGAGGAAAATTTGAGAAAGGGATTTATTCGCCCCTCCACCTCACCAGCGGGAGCTGGCATATTTTTTGTTAAAAACAAAGACGGTTCTCTACGCCCTATAGTAGACTACAGACAGCTAAATAAAGTAACAATAAAAAAACGGTACCCCTTACCTCTAATCCCCGAACTGATCGAAAGATTAGAAGGGGCTAAATATTTCACCAAATTAGATCTAAGGGGAGCTTATAACCTAATTCGTGTAAGAAGTGGAGATGAGTGGCTCACGGCTTTTCGTACACGCTACGGCCTGTACGAATATACCGTGATGCCATTCGGGGTATGTAATGCCCCGGCCACGTTTCAGCATTTAATCAATGATCTTTTCAGGGATTTTCTAGATGTTTTCCTTGTCATTTATCTGGATGACATTTTGATTTATTCAAAGACTCTGTCTGAGCACATTCTACACGTTAGACAGGTACTATCTAGATTGAGAAGTAACTTCCTCTATGCTAAACCTGAGAAATGCATCTTTAATACACAAAGCATAAACTTCTTAGGTTATGTAATAACATCCTCTGGAATCCACATGGAGGAATCTAAGATTCAGGCCATTCTTGATTGGCCTCCTCCCAAAAACAAAAAAGAGGTGCAAAGGTTCCTCGGTTTTGCGAACTTTTACCGCAAATTTATAAAGAACTTCTCAAACATATCAAAACCTTTAACTTCGTTAACAAAAAATAACACACCCTTTATATGGAATGATGACAAACAAAAGGTTTTCGATATGCTTAAACACCGGTTTACAACTGCACCGATTTTGAGGTTTCCTAATCCTGACTTGCCTTATGTATTAGAGGTGGATGCCTTCGGACATAGCCGTAGGAGCAGTCCTCTCCCAACAGAACAGGCATCAACCAACCTCTACACCCTGTAGCCTTCTTCTCTCGCAGTCTATCCAGTTCGGAACAAAACTACCCGATTGGAGATAAGGAGCTTCTCGCCATTAAGATGTCGCTGGAGCATTGGCGTCACCTACTTGAAGGCACCTCGGTCCCCACAGTCATAAACACGGATCATAGGAACCTACAATACCTGAAAACCACCAGAACACTCTCAGCAAGACAGGTACGCTGGAACCTTTTCTTTTCTAGGTTTAACTACCAGATTGTTTACCGACCAGCAAACAAAAACCATAAGGCAGATGCCTTATCAAGATTACCAATGCACATCCGATCTGAGACTCCCAGAAACACTGTTATTCCTCTCGAAAACTTTGTATCTTTCATTATTGATACTAACTCCCGTCTCTCCCGCGAACAAACATTGGATCCATCAAAACCAATCTTCCAGTTACAGAAAAAACCTGATGGCTTTTTTCTACTATGGGGACAAATTGTACATTCCCCCTACTCTGAGACAGATTGTACTCCAATCCTCACATGATTCCTTATTCGCAGGACACCCAGGTATCAAGAAAACACAGGAACTTGTCACACGTACTTACTGGTGGCCAGGAATCAGTCAGGATGTTAAAACCTATGTCCTCACCTGTGCACATTGTACCGTTTCCAAAAAAGCTAAACATCCACCCTATGGACTTTTGACTCCACTACCTACTCCCAGTAGACCTTGGCTAGAGATAGCTCTAGATTTTATCGTGGATCTCCCAAAATCAAAAAACAATACAACCATTCTTGTTGTAGTTGATCTTTTTAGCAAGATGTCACACTTCATTCCGTACCATAAACTCCCTTCTGCCTCTGAAACCATTCAACTACTCATCTCTCACGTCTTTAAACATCATGGTCTCCCAAACACCATGCTTACTGACCGAGGATCCCAATTCACTAGCAAACTATGGAGTGAATTCTGCAAGGCCTTTTCCATCGACAAACGCCTCAGCACAGCTTACCATCCTCAGACCAACGGCCAGACAGAAAGGTCAAACCAATGGCTTGAGCAATTCCTTAGAACTTATTGCTCTTCGCAACCACTTCATTGGTCCGACCATCTTTCCTATGCAGAATTCTGCTTTAATAACACTATTCACTCTAGCACCAAACAAACTCCATTCTACGTGAATTACGGTTTCCATCCCAGATTTCAGATACTTCCAGACAACCAAAGTACTTCACCTAACATCTCTGATCTCTCAAATCTTATTGCCTCCAACTTCACAACTGTAAAAGCAGCAATTGAGGATGCAAAAAGATCTCAGAAATATTACTACGACAGGAAAAGATTGCCTTCTCCACCTTACTCAATTGGTGACTTAGTCTGGTTGTCAACCAGAAACCTCAAGTTAAACACTCCTTGTCGGAAATTTACTCCACTATTCATCGGACCTTATCCTGTGACACACGTCATCAATCCTAATGCTGTTCGTCTTAAATTACCTGATTCTATGAAGGTACATCCTGCCTTCCATGTCTCTCTCTTGAAACCTTATAGAGCTCTCAGGAACTCTGCCTCAGTTGATTTCATCCCGGACGTAGTAGTGGACCCTAACACGGAGTATGAGGTACATTCCATCCTTGACTCAAGACGTCATCGTGGTATTCTCCAATATCTGATTCGATGGAAGGGTTATACACCAGATGATGATTCTTGGGAGCCTGCCGGTAACATCTCCGCTCCTAGACTGGTTAACCTGTTCCATCGACGGAACCCTGACCGTCCCAGTCCTTGAGCCCCGGAGTTGCTCCTTGAAGGGGGGATCCTGTCAGGATTGTGCTCAGGACTCTCTTTTCCTTAGTGCTATCTACCACTGTACCTTTAAACCACCTTTCCATTCACTTCCAGTTCCCTATAAAAGACCATCAGCCCTTTAGATCATTGCTTGGTATTGAATTGTTACTCATTCCTAAGCTTACTCAGCAATCCTGTTCAGCCTGTGTGCCTGCTACGCTAAGCTGCTAGGAGCCGCTCCAGTTAACATCATTCCGGCCGGATCTACAGATCCCTACGCGGGTGACATCACACGCCAACCAAACGGACCGACCGGCTTCACATCAGCTGCCTATCTCACGGATCACCGCAAACCGGACTCCTAAGACCCTCTGTACTTAATATTCCAGCCACCCGGCATCTCTACAGGTACCTCCACTTACTGTGATAATTCTGATCAGTTTCTAAGTGACTTTAAAACCGGATACTCTCATTGTTCATATATCAACCTGATTGCTTGGTTCTAAATATTGTTTCACAGTCTGCTTATCTTGCCTACTTTAATGCATACTATTTACGTGCCACTTCAGTACACTTACTGGCATCATCCTCCTCATTAGCACCCTGTGATTATGTTCCGTTTTACATATTGCATTTTCTTTTTATTTCCTGCTGCACTTTGGTTTCTGAGTTAAAGACCTTGCTGCAATTTTCAGTGACTATTCACATGTGGCAGAATCAGGGTTTATTAGCTTAAATGAACCATATATCAAATTGCTTAGTAGTTATTGTGGGACACACTTCGCTTAAAAGTAGCACTTGTGTTTATCAGTTACTCCTGAGCTACAAAACTCATTTTTTAATCTCAGCAGCTGTGGTTTAACTATAGTACTCTCTTTGTTCTTTAGAAAATTTTGTTTGCCTGACACTTCTCTAGGTCTTCCAGCTGTTTCCTGATGTCCCTAAAAAAAAAAACTTACCACTCCTATCTGGTGGCACATTACATTGCACGCGCAGTGCCCCAAATTTGAAGTAGGAGGACCGACCAAGCAATCCCCAACCTGTACTCGATTGTGCAAAAGGAAGTAATGGCATATGGGGTCCTTTCATGCTGTTTGTGCTTGTTGAGGGACCCTGGTATAAAAAGGCTGAAGGAGAACGACCTGTACTGGGTGTCCAGCATCTTTTTCAATCTCCCGGTTCCTAAAATCATCTCCGGGTTCCTAAAATTGATGGCATATACACGTCCCCTGATAGGGGACGTAACAGGTATTAAACTGATAAGAATAGTACTAGTTAACACACCACTCCTATCTGGTGGCACAGGGTCCACCCTCAGAGAACGACTCGACCGACAGGTAGCAGACTACCTCGCCTTGACCTGTGGCCTGAGCTATCACAATTTGCCATAGAACTTCTGGCCTGCCCCACTTCAAGTGTCCTGTCAGAAAGGGGACATAACAGGGATTAAACTGATAAGAATAGTACTAGTTAACACACCACTCCTATCTGGTGGCACATTAGATTGCACGCGCAGTGCCCCAAATTGGAAGTAGGAGGACCGACCAAGCATCTTCTTCCATCTCCCGGTTCCTAAAACCCATGCCATATACACGTCCCCTGATAGGGGACGTAACAGGGATTAAACTGATAAGAATAGTACTAGTTAACACACCACTCATATCTGGTGGCACAGTAGATTGCAAGCGGTGCTCTGACAAAATGCAGAAGGACATTTGGCAGACGGACATTTGGCAGACGGACAGAAAGCTAAAGAATGTTCCGATTTCGGCCGAGGGCAAGTACACAGAGTGCTCTGTTCTAATCAGAGCCTCGGGCCCGGCAACTGCCTCTGGGAACCTTACCATGGGTCCCCAGACGCCCCGTCTTGTAATTCTCTGTCTGGGAAATTATCTATCTATCAAATCTATCTATTTATCTATCAAATCAATCATCTATCTATCTATCGTATCTATCATCAAATATATCTATTGCATCTATTGATCTATCTATCTAATCTATGTATCTATCTATCTATCTCGTGGCGCGGACTGACCAAGCATCTTCTTCCATCTCCCGGTTCCGAAAATCCATGGCATATACACGTCCCCTGATAGGGGACGTAACAGGGATTAAACTGATAAGAATAGTACTAGTTAACACACCACTACTATCTGGTGAAACACAGTAGATTGCCACGCGCAGTGCCCCAAATTGGAAGTAGGAGGAGCCGACCAAGCTATCCCCAACCTGTACTCGAATGTGCAACAGGAAGTAATGGCATATGGGGTCTTTCATGCTGTCGTGCCTGTTGAGGGACCCTGGTATAAAAAGGTGGAAGGAGAACGACCTGTACTGGGTGTCCAAGCATCTTTTTCCATCTCCGGTTCCTAAAATCATCTCCGGGTTCCTAAAATTGATGGCATATACACGTCCCCCTGATAGGGGACGTAACAGGATTAAACTGATAAGAATAGTACTAGTTAACACACCACTCTATCTGGTGGGCACATTAGATTGCACGCGCAGTGCCCCAAAATGGAAGTAGGAGGACCGACCAAGCATCTCATCTCTGTGTGATTCCTGTTCTTGTAGGACAGTTAATGGGTCAGTCATGTTGCACAGCTCCTCAATGTGACAAATTTTCCTGGTTAGCCTCGTCGTTCTCTTTTCCCAACTGCTGGATCAGATCAGAGATTGTGAGTAAAACCTGCTCCTGCTGCCGGGTGATCTCACTCAGGAGGACTCGCTTCTCTAGGTCTTCCAGCTGTTTCCTGATGTCCCTAATCAGGGCAGTGAGTCGCTCTGTTACACCCAGCTGCTTTCTCTTGCACCCCTCTCCTGTGCTTCTGCAGACTCTGGACTCTTTCTCAGTCTCCTCTCTCTTTGTGGTCAGTTTCTGCAGAACATTTCTCAGTTTCTTTTTCTTCTTCTCAGAAGCCTCATTCAGCAGCTCCACCTGGTGTCCCCTGTGTTCTCCGGCCAGGGAGCAGGACACCACAATACAGGCAGCATCCTCAGTGCAGTAATATAATAGGAGCATCTTGTGGGTGGAGCATTTTCTGTTACCCCAAGAAGTGATTGCACGCGCAGTGACATCAGTGAGGACAAGGAACGGGACATGGCTAGCTTGGTATCCAACCTTGTGCAAATGGGGAGTTTTGCGGTTGTGCAAATGGACCTGTTTGCGGTTGTTTGCGGTGCGTTAAACGGGGAGTTTGGTCTGTCACCGGGCGAAACCCTTATACTACCTGAACGATACAACATCATACCTGATGTTTTAAAAGCACGTTATTCCAAACAATTTAGGAATGTTAGGGTGATTTATGCCCTTTATGGATTAAAACCAGACTCTGCATCAACTATGTAATTTTCCATGGGAGTTTTGCCATGGATCCCCCTCCGGCATGCCACAGTCCAGGTGTTAGTCCCCTTGAAACAACTTTTCCATCACTTTTGGTGGCCAGAAAGAGTCCCTGTGGGTTTTAAAATTCGCCTGCCTATTGAAGTCTATGGCTGTTCGCCCAGTTCACCCGTTCGCGAACTTTTGCGGAAGTTTGCGTTCGCGGTTCGCAAACCGAAAATTTTAGGTTCGCGACATCACTAATTATATAACGTTTATATACTCATTTACTGTACCCACACATATTATATACCGTTTATATACTCATTTACTGTACACACACATATATACCGTTTATATACTCATTACTTTACCCACACATAATATATATAGTGAGGTCACGAACCTAAAATTTTGCATTCGCGAATGGCGAACGCGAAACTTCCGCTAAAGTTGCGAACTGGGCGAACCGCCATAGACTTCAATGGGCAGGTGAATTTTTAAAACCCACAGGGACTCTTTCTGGCCACAAAAGTGATGGAAAAGTTGTTTCAAGGGGACTAACACCTGGACTGTGGTATGCCAGAGGGGGATCCATGGCAAACTCCCATGGAAAATTACATAATTGATGCAGAGTCTGGTTTTAATCCATAAAGGGCATAAATCACCCTAACATTCCTAAATTGTTTGGAATAACGTGCTTTAAAACATCAGGTATGATGTTGTATCGTTCAGGTAGTGTAAGGGTTTTTTTTTTTAAATGTACACTACTGTTTTTGCAGATATGACTTGCACTGGTTTGACACTGTGCCCTGGCAGGACTGGAACGCACACGTGTGAGGGAAACTTGACTGCTATTATTTCACAGTAAAAAAAGTTTTTTGTTTTTTTTAAATGTATGTACACTACTGTTTTAGCAGATATGACTTGCACTGGTGTGACACTGTGCCCTGGCAGGACCTTGAGCGCACACGTGTGAGGGATAGTGATGTCCCGAACTGTTCGCCCCCGCGAACGGTTCACAGCGAACATAGCTTGTTCGCGGTTCGTGTTTGTGGGCGAACACATGGCGATGTTCGATCCGCCCCTATGTGTCATCATTGAGGAAACTTTGACCCTTTATGTCACAAGCCGTCTGACACATTAGAGCCAATCAACATCAGACACTCCCTCACAGACCCTCCCAGCTACTCGGAAACCGCCATTTTAGACTCAAAACGACCTTGCTTTCTTAATGAGAGGACGTGTTGTGTTTTTGCTCCTGACATTAATAGGAAAAAACATAGCTAGGCTAGTGTATTTACAGTCCAGAAGGACTCCACTCATCTCTGCTGCAAGCACAGCCCCCCAAAAAGCCCTTTTTAGGGCTATATTTCGTGACGTTTTTTTTTTTTTTTTTTTCGTTTTTTTTTTATTAGCATTTGCCTGGCTTTCAGGCTGTGTGTTTAAGGCTCACAGCATATGCTGCTGTGATTTACTGCCACCACTGATATCTCCCTAACAACATTAGTTTAAATTTAACTAACCAAAAAATTTAATTATTTTGCTAGTGTAATTTTTTTTCATTTTCTATCAGGCCAGTGTCACACAGCATATACTCTGGTTTCATTGCTCTGTGCCAGCCACCAGTGTTAATATCCGTTTATAACATTATTTTAAATTTAAAAAAAATAAAAAAAAATTATTTTGCTAGTGTAATCTAATGACATTTACTATCAGGCCTGTGTCTGTCAGGCTCACTTAGCATTAATATACCTAATTTTTTTTAAGTCTTTGGTTAATTGGTCCTGTGCCAGGCATCCACCCAGCACTCATATCTTCTTTACCTTAATTTAAATATAAAAAAATAAATTTTAAATTTGTTTGATAGTGTAATCTAATATAATTTTCTATCAGGCCTGTGTGTTTTTTGCTGACATACAGAGCCTACTGTGTTTACTTGCTTGCCCTCCTAGTCTATGAGCCACAACTCATATGTGTTTAACCTTTTTTAATTCCCCCCCCAAAAAAAATAATTTAAATCATTTTTCTAGTGTAATCTAATAGTATTTTCTATCAGGCGTGTGTATCTGACTTACAGAGCCTACTGTTTTTATAGCTGCCCTTCCAAGGCTAGACAGCCACGACT
This sequence comes from Bombina bombina, assembly GCF_027579735.1. Lineage (NCBI taxonomy): Eukaryota > Metazoa > Chordata > Amphibia > Anura > Bombinatoridae > Bombina > Bombina bombina. The sequence continues at coordinate 638,988,180 of NC_069505.1, read as the reverse complement.
CATATTTATGTGCTTAACCTTTTTCTTTAAATTGCCAAAAAAAGTCTTTAAATCATTATGCTAGTGTAATCTAATTTTATTTTCTATCAGGCCTGTGTCTAACTGTCTATCTGACTTACACAGCATACTGTTAATTGCTGCCCTACGTAGCAGCCAGGCCAGTGCGACCACTCATATGTGCATTGCACTTCTTAACATAATTTTAATATTAAAATCTAAAATTTTAAAATATTTTGCTAGTGTAATCTAACTTAATTTTTCTATCAGGCCTGTGTTTTTTGTCACTTACACAGCATACTGTGTTAAATTGCTGCCCTACCTACCATCCACGACTCATATCTGCCAGCCTGTGTGCCAGGCCCAACTAGCCAATTAGTGGCACCAATCATAATTCTTGTAACAGTATATAAAAAAATAAAAATCATAATTTTTTGGACTGCAAATATTCAGTCTCCTAGTGCCATTGAATTGCATTTACCTCCTGCCTGCCAGCCTTTTGTGCCAGGCCGTCTAGCCAACTATTTACACCAATCATAATTGTTGTCACAGACAGTATAGTTACTAATTAAAATTAAAAAATATTTTGATTGTTGATCTTAATCCTCAGTTTGCTTGTGCCCTAGAATTGCACTTTTCTACTGCCTTCCAAGCCTGTGTGCCAGGCCTACTTGAAAAATATTTACACCAATCATATTTGTTGTCACAGTATTCTTAGTAATTACAAATTTAAATTTTGGGTAATATTTGTGGCGAATCCTCAGTTTGCTGGTGCCAGTGAATAGCACTTTCCTCCTGCCTTGCAGCCTGCTGTGTGCCCGGCCCCACCTAGCAATTATTGCCAGCAATCCTATTTCTTTTAACAGTATTGCCAAAATTTTTAAATCAATCACTGTTTTGACTGTCAGTAATCCATCTCCTAGTGTCCTTGAATTGCATCTACCTCTTGCCTGCCAGCCTTTTGTGCCAGGCCGTCTTGTCAACTATTTACACCAATCCTAATTGTCACAGTATAGTTACTAAATAAAATTAAAAAATCTTGATTGTTGATCTTAATCCTCAGTTTGCTCGTGCCCTAGAATTGCACTTTCTACTGCCTTCCAAGCCTGTGTGCCAGGCCTACTTGAAAAATATTTACACCAATCATATTTGTTGTCACAGTATTCTTAGTAATTAAAAATTAAAATTTTGGGGTAATATTTGTGGCGAATCCTCAGTTTGCTGGTGCCAGTGAATTGCACTTTCCTCCTGCCTTGCAGCCTGCTGTGTGCCAGGCCCACCTAGCCAATTATTGCCAGCAATCCTATTTCTTTTAACAGTATTGCAAAAATTGTCAATCATCACTGTTTTGACTGTCAGTATTCAGTCTCCTAGTGTCCTTGAATTGCATTTACCTCCTGCCTGCCAGCCTTTTGTGCCAGGCCGTCTTGCCAACTAATTACACCAATCCTAATTGTTGTCACAGTATAGTTACTAATTAAAATTAAAAAATTCTTGATTGTTGATCTTAATCCTCAGTTTGCTCGTGCCCTAGAATTGCACTTTTCTCCAGCCTTCCAAGCCTGTGTGCCAGGCCTACTTGAAAAATATTTACACCAATCATATTTGTTGTCACAGTATTCTTAGTAATTAAAAATTAAAATTTTTGGTAATATTTGTTGGGAATTCCTCAGTTTGCTGGTGCCAGTTGAATTGCACTTTCCTCCTGCCTTGTAGCCCTGCTGTGTGCCAGGCCCACCTAGCCAATTATTGCCAGCAATCCTATTTCTTTTAACAGTATTGCAAAAATTGTCAATCATCACTGTTTTGACTGGTCAGTATTCAGTCTCTAGTGTCCTTGAATTGCATTTACCTCTTGCCTGCCAGCCTTTTGTACCAGGTCGTCTTGCCAACTATTTACACCAATCCTAATTGTTGTCACAGTATAGTTAATAATTCAAATTAAAAAATTCTTGATTGTTGATCTTAATCCTCAGTTTGCTCGTGCCCTAGAATTGCCCTTTTCTACTGCCTTCCAAGCCTGTGTGCCGGGCCTACTTGAAAAATATTTACACCAATCATATTTGTTGTCACAGTATTCTTAGTAATTAAAAATTAAAATTTTGGGTAATATTTGTGGTGAATCCTCAGTTTGCTGGTGCCAGTGAATTGCACTTTCCTCCTGCCTTGCAGGCCTGCTGTGTGCCGAGGCCCACCTAGCCAATTATTGCCAGCATTCATATTTCTTTTAACAGTATTGCAAAAATTTGTCAATCATCACTGTTTTGGACTGTCAGTAATCAGGTCTCCTAGTGTCCTTGAATTGCATTTACCTCTTGCCTGCCAGCCTTTTGTGCCAGGCCATCTTGCCAACTATTTCCAACAATCCTAATTGTTGTCACAGTATAGTTAATAATTAAAATTCAAAAATTCTTGATTGTTGATCTTAATCCTCAGTTTGCTCGTGCCCTAGAATTGCACTTTTCTCCTGCCTTCCAAGCCTGTGTGCCAGGCCTACTTGAAAAATATTTACACCAATCATATTTGTTGTCACAGTATTCTTAGTAATTAAAAATTAAAATTTTTGGTAATATTTGTTGGGAATCCTCAGTTTGCTGGTGCCAGTGAATTGCACTTTCCTCCTGCCTTGTAGCCTGCTGTGTGCCAGGCCCCACCTAGCCAATTATTGCCAGCAATCCTATTTCTTTTAACAGTATTGCAAAAATTGTCATTCATCACTGTTTTGACTGTCAGTATTCAGTCTCCTAGTGTCCTTGAATTGCATTTACCTCTTGCCTGCCAGCCTTTTGTACCAGGTCGTCTTGCCAACTATTTACACCAATCCTAATTGTTGTCACAGTATTCTTAGTAATTCAAAATTAAAATTTTGGGTAATATTTGTGGTGAATCCTCAGTTTGCTGGTGCCAGTGAATTGCACTTTCCTCCTGCCTTGCAGCCTGCTGTGTGCCAGGCCCACCTAGGCCAATTATTGCCAGCAATCATATTTCTTTTAACATTATTTCAAAAATTGTCAATCATCACTGTTTTGACTGTCAGTAATCAGTCTCCTAGTGTCCTTGAATTGCATCTACCTCTTGCCTGCCAGCCTTTTGTGCCAGGCCGTCTTGCCAACTATTTACACCAATCCTATTTGTTGTCACAGTATAGTTACTAATTAAAATTAAAAAATTCTTGATTGTTGATCTTAATCCTCAGTTTGCTCGTGCCCTAGAATTGCACTTTTCTACTGCCTTCCAAGCCTGTGTGCCAGGCCTACTTGAAAAATATTTACACCAATCATATTTGTTGTCACAGTATTCTTAGTAATTAAAAAGTACATTTTTGGTAATATTTGTTGGGAATCCTCAGTTTGCTGGTGCCAGTGAATTGCACTTTCCTCCTGCCTTGCAGCCTGCTGTGTGCCAGGCCCACCTAGCCAATTATTGCCAGCATTCATATTTCTTTTAACAGTATTGCAAAATTTGTCAATCATCACTGTTTTGACTGTCAGTAATCAGTCTCCTAGTGTCCTTGAATTGCATTTACCTCTTGCCTGCCAGCCTTTTGTGCCAGGCCATCTTGCCAACTATTTCCAACAATCCTAATTGTTGTCACAGTATAGTTAATAATTAAAATTCAAAAATTCTTGATTGTTGATCTTAATCCTCAGTTTGCTCGTGCCCTAGAATTGCACTTTTCTCCTGCCTTCCAAGCCTGTGTGCCAGGCCTACTTGAAAAATATTTACACCAATCATATTTGTTGTCACAGTATTCTTAGTAATTAAAAATTAAAATTTTGGGTAATATTTGTGGCGAATCCTCAGTTTGCTGGTGCCAGTGAATTGCACTTTCCTCCTGCCTTGCAGCCTGCTGTGTGCCAGGCCCACCTAGCCAATTATTGCCAGCATACTATTTCTTTTAACAGTATCGCAAAAATTGTCAATCATCACTGTTTTGACTGTCAGTATTTAGTCTCCTAGTGTCCTTGAATTGCATTTACCTCCTGCCTGCCAGCCTTTTGTGCCAGGCCGTCTTGCCAACTATTTACACCAATCCTAATTGTTGTCACAGTATAGTTACTAATTAAAATTAAAAAAAATTTGATTGTTGATCTTGGTCCTCAGTTTGCTCGTGCCATTGAATTGCACTTTTCTACTGCCTGCCAGCCTGTGTGCCAGGCCCAACTATCCAATTAGTGCCAATCATATTTCTTTTAACAGTATTGCAAAATTTGTCAATCATCACTGTTTTGACTGTCAATCTGCAGTCTACTAGTGCCCCTTGAATTGCATTTTCCTCCTGCCTGCCTGCCTGTGTGCCAGTCCCAACTAGCCAATTAGTGCCACCAATCATATTTATTGTAACAGGATTGGAATTTTTGTTAATCATAACTTTTTTGACTGTGATTCTTCAGTCTCCTAGTGCCATTGAATTGCAGTTTCCTTTCTCCCAGCGTGTGTGCCAGGACAGGCCCATTTGCCAACTAGTGCCAAACAATCATATTGTTGTCACAGTACTTGTAATATTTTAAAAAATTAACAATTTGTGATTTTTAAAACATCTGTCTTTTTTGTTGTTGTCAGTCTCACAGCGTATACTGTGCCCACTTTCACAGTGCCACCACTCAATTGGTGTAATAGTATTGTTAGTGTCCATTTTAAAAAAAATGACAGGCAGAGGCAGGCCACCCCGCAAGTTACGTGGTCGTGGTGCTGTGATTCCTTTAGACCCTACAAATATTGCACATTGTTCAGCACGCCGGGTGTCAGGGGGGTCGCGAAAACTCTGAGGAGGACCTAGTTGAATGGCTAACACAGGACAACCAATCTTCTTCAGCTTCCGCTGCTAGTCCTCCTAACCTTGACGCAACCATCTACGTCCAGCTGTGCTTTGGCCAGGTCTCAAGTGACCAGTGCCAATCCCCCGCCTGTCGCCACCCACCAACACTAGCACCACAGCCGCTTCACTTGATCTGTCACAGGAGTTATTGACACATCATTTGGAAGAAATGAGTGATGCGCAACCATCATTGACAGAGGATGTAGATAATAGTGATCAGTCCTCAGTCAGGCAGCATTACCGACATGGAGGGTATGGTGTGATGATGATGATGATGTTGTACCCGCTGCTGCTTCCTTTCTTGATGTTTCAGATACAAGTGAAGCGGTTGATGATGACGTGTCGGTGGATGTCACGTGGGTGCCTGCTAGAAGAGAAGAAGAAGAAGGGGAAAGTTCAGATGGGGAGACAGAGAGGAGGAGGAGGAGACGATTTGGGAGCATGGGGAGGTCGTCTCAAGGAGATAGTGGCACAGTCAGACAGCATGCATCGTCACCAGGGGTCAGCCAGATAGCACGCCGACGCCCATCAACGCATGCTGTTGCCACCAACCAGAATTGCCGTCATCGCAGAGCTCAGCAGTGTGGCATTTTTTTTGTGTGTCTGCCTCTGACAACAGTGATGCCATTGCAACCTGTGCCAAAAGAAACTGAGTCGTGGGAAGTCCAACAGCCACCTAGGTACAACTGCTTTGCGAAGGCACATGGTCTCCCATCACAAAGGCCGATGGGAAGAACACATGAGTAGAAGCAGCACACACTAGTGAAAGCCGCCCTCCTCCACCTGCTCCAGCATCTTCAGCCACGTCAACCAGTGCTGTCCTCCTTGCCCCCTCTCAACCATCCTCCACTCAGTCTCTCTTACGTAGCAGTTCCTGGTCATCTGCCCACAGTCAGCTGTCTGTCAAGGACATGTTTGAGCGTAAGAAGCCAATTTCTCAAAGTCACCCCCTTGCCCGGCGTCTGACAGCTGGCTTGGTCTGAACTCTTAGCCCGCCAGCTTTTACCATACAAGCTGGTGAGTCTAATGCTTTCAAAAAATTTGTATCTAATTGGGACACCGCAGTGGAAGGTACCTGGCAGAAATTTCTTTTCACAAAAGGCAATCCCAAACCTGTACTCTGTTGTGAGAAAGGAAGTTATGGCATGTCTGGCACACAGCGTTGGGGCAAGGGTCTATATGACCACGGATAGCTGGTCTGCAAAGCATGGTCAGGGCAGGTATATCACCTACACTGCGCATTGGGTAAACCTGCTGACTTCTGACAAGCATGGAATGCGTGGCTCTGCAGAAGAGTTGGTGACACCACCACGACTTGCAGGCAGGCCTGCTGCTACCTCCTCTACTCCTCCTACTCCATCCTCTTCCCTAACCTCTTCCTCGGCTGAGTCCTCTCAACTTCTGCGTCTTGCTCCACATCTATGGCACCCCCCAGCTCCCCAGGTACTATGCTACATCCCGGGTACGGCAGTGTCACGCCGTCTTGGGGTTGACTTGCCTGAAAGCGGAGAGTCACACACCGCACCAGCACTACTGACCGCCCTGAACCACACAGGTGGATCAGTGGCTGACTCCGCACCAACTGGAGATTGGCAAGGTTGTTTCTGACAATGGAAGTAATTTGGTGGCGGCATTGAAATTGGGCAAGTTGACACATGTGCCGTGCATGGCACATGTGTGTAATCTAATTGTACAACGATTTGTCCATAAGTACCCTGGCTTACAGGACGTCCTGAAGCAGGCCAGGAAGGTGTGTGGCCATTTCAGGCGTTCCTACACGGCCATGGCGCACTTGTCCGATATCCAGCATTGAAACAACCTGCCAGTGAGGCGCCTTGATTTTGCGACAGCCCGACACGGTGGAATCAACACTCCTAATGTTCGACCGCCTGCTCCAACAAGAAAAAGCTGTTAATGAGTATTTGTATGACCGGGGTGCTAGGACAAGCCTCTGGGAGCTGGGGATATTTTGCCAAATTACTGGACGCTCATGCGCAATGCCTGTAGGCTCATGCGTCCTTTTGAGGAGGAGGTGACAAACCTTGTCAGTCACACCGAAGGCACCATCAGCGACATCATACCATTTGTTTTCTTCTGGAGCGTGGCCCTGCGAAGAGTGCTGGATCAGGCAGTAGATGAGCGTGAAGAGGAAGAGTTGTGGTGTCCATCACCCCCACAAACAGCCTTATCAGCATCGCTTGCTGGACCTGCGGCAACGCAGGAAGAGGATTGTGAGGAAGAGGATTCAGAGGAGGAATGTGGCTTTGAGGAGGAGGAGGAGGAGGAGGAGGAGGAAGAGCGAGCACAACAGGCATCCCAGGGTGCTCGTTGTTGTCACCTCTCTGGTACCCGTGGTGTTGTATGTGGCTGGGGGGAAGAAGATACAATCAGTGAGATCAGTGAGGAGGAGGAACGGACATGATTAGCTCGGCATCCAACCTTGTTCAAATGGGTTCTTTCATGCTGTCGTGCCTGTTGAGGGACCCTCGTATAAAAAAGCTGAAGGAGAACGACCTGTACTGGGTGTCCACACTCCTCGACCCCCGGTATAAGCATAAAGTTCCTGAAATGTTACCAAATTCCCGCAAGTCGGAAAGGATGGAGCATTTTAAGAATAAATTAAAAACTATGCTTTACACAGCGTATAAGGGTGATGTCACAGCACCACGGGAATGTAACAGGGGAAGAGATGAAATTAATCCTCCTCCCACGACCCACGGCGGCAAGGACAGGACGCTTCCTGACGTCTTGTTGATGGAGGACATGCGTACCTTTTTAACTCCCATGCACCATCAGAGCCTTTCGGGATCGAGCCTTAGAGAAAGACTCAACCGACAGGTAGCAGACTACCTAGCTTTAACTGCGGATCTCGACACTCTCAGGAGCGATGGACCCCTTGACTACTGGGTGTGCAGGCTGGACTTGTGGCCTGAGCTATTCCAATTTGCAATGGAACTTCTGGCCTGCCTCGCTTCAAGTGTCCTGTCCGAAAGGACTTTCAGTGCAGCAGGAGGTTTTGTCACTGAGAAGAGAAGTCGCCTAGGTCAAAAAAGCCTTGACTATCTCACTTTTATAAAAATGAATGAGGGCTGGATCCCAAAGGGACTGACATTGGGCGATACATTTGAATAAAAAAGGCCTGATGATGAGATGAGCTGGCTTGGGCTACAACTGGTACAAAGGCTGGCCTTTTTTTTTTTTTATAAAGCCGGAGGACTTGCTTGACCTTATCCGCCAACAACTAGTGTTCAAGCCACAAGCTTTTTAGGGCACTTTATAAATGTTTTACAAACATCAATTTTTCTGGCCGCTGCTACAGCAGTTGCTACAACAATACCCCCAATTTTTCAGTCATTTGTACATCCGAATTTTTCTGGCCTCTGCTGCAGCTCGTTAGTACAAAACTCAAATAAAAAAAATAAGGCACATAACATTAGTGATTAAACTGTTACGAATTGTACAACTTAGCACACCACTCATATCTGGTGGACCATTAAATTGAACGCAAAATGCCACAAAATTGAAAGAGTAGGACCGACCAAGCATCTTTATCCGTCTCTTGGTTGCTCTAAATTATCTCCGTGTTCCATCTATGCCATACCTGTACTCTATTGTGCAAAAGGGTGGCATAGTGTGGTGTTTCATGCTGTTGTGGCTGTTGCGGGTCATTGGCCCCATGGTATAAAAAGGCTGAAGGAGAATGACCTGTAATGGGTTGCCCCAGCAAATTTTTTGAAAAATGTTCCTGGTTCCTCTCAATATCTCTGGGTTTCTAAATGGATGCCATACCTGTACTCGCTTGTGCAAAAGGATGGCATATGTGGTAGTGTTTCCTGCAGTTGTTTATGTTGAGGGTGCTGGACCCTCTTATAAAAAAGCTGAAGGAGAACGACCTGGAGTGGTGAGTCCAAGCATGGTTTTTGGGGCTATTTCACTTTTCCAAACAATTATCTGTGGGTTTCTAAAATCAATGCCGTACCAGTACTCTATTGTTCAAAAGTATGCCATATGTTCTCTTTCCTGCTGGTATTTTGTTTGAGGGTCCTGGACCCTCTTATAAAAAGGCCTAAGGAGGAAAGAGGTGTACTGGGTGGTCCACTCATTTTTTTTTCTATTTCACATTTGACCAAAATTATCTCTGGGTTTGTAAAATTAATGCTGTACCTGTACTCTATTGTTCAAAGGATGCCATACTCCTCTTTCCTGCTGGTGTTTTTTTGAGGGTCCTGGACCCTCTTATAAAAAGGCCTAAGGAGAAAGAAGTGTACTGGGTGTCCATCGAATCATTTTTTTTTATTCAAATTTCCATTTGCAACAAATTATCTCTGGGTTTCTAAAATCAATGCCTTTCCTGTACTCTATTGTTCAAAAGGATGCCATACGTCCTCTTTCCTGCTGGTGTTTCTTTTTAGGGTCCTGGACCCTCTTATAAAAAGGCCTAAGGAGAAAGAGGTGTACTGGGTGTCCACTAATTTTTTTTTTCTATTTAACATTTGACCAAAATGATCTCTGGGTTTGTAAAATCAATGCTGTACCTGTACTCTATTGTTCAAAAGGATGCCATACGTCCTCTTTCCTGCTGGTGTTTTTTTTGAGGGTCCAGGACCCTCTTATAAAAAGGCCTAAGGAGAAAGAAGTGCACTGGGTGTCCATCTAATCATTTTTTTTATTCAAATTTCCATTTGTAAAAAATTATCTCTGGGTTTCTAAAATCAATGCCTTTCCTGTACTCTATTGTTCAAAAGGATGCCATATGTCCTATTTCTTGCTGGTGTTTTGTTTGAGGGTCCTGGACCCTCTTATAAAAAGGCCTAAGGAGAAAGAAGTGTACTGGTTGTCCATCAAATAATTTTTTGGATTCAAATTTCCATTTTCAACAAATTATCTCTGGGTTTCTAAAATCAATGCCTTTCCTGTAATCTATTTTCAAAAGGGATGAAATATATCCTCTTTCCTGCTGGTGTTTTGTTTGAGGGTCCTGGACCCTCTTATAAAAGGCCTAAGGAGAAAGAATTGTTACTGGGTGTCCATCGAATCATTTTTTTGATTCAAATTCCCGGTTGCAACAAATTATCTCCGGGTTTCTAAAATCAGATGGCTTTCCTATAATCTTTTTTTTTAAAAGGATGCCATATGTCCTCTTTCCTTCTGCTGGTTTTGTTAGGTCCTGGAGCCTCTGCTAAAAAGGCCTAAGGATAAATAAGTGTGTACTGGGTGTCTATTCAATGTTTTTTTTAGATTTCCCGGTTGTAACAAATTTTCTCTGTGTTTTCTAAAATCAATTGCCTTTCCTGTAATCTATTTTTCAAAAGGATGCCATATGTCCTCTTTCATGCTGTTGTTTCTGTTGAGGCTCCGGGACCCTCTTATAAAAAGGCCTAAGGATAAAGAAGTGTACTGGGTGTCCAATCAATGTTTTTTTCTATTTCCCGGGTCATATAAATGATCTCTGTGTTTCTAAAATCAATGCCTTCCTGTAATCTAATTTACAAAAGTATGCCATATGTCTCCTCTTCCTGCTGCTGGGTTTTGTTGAGGGTCCTGGAGCCTCTGCTAAAAAGGTCTAAGGATAAAGAAGTGTACTGGGTGTCTAATCTATGTTTTTTTAGATTTCACGGTTGGAACAAATTATCCCCGGGTTTCTAAAATCAATGCCTTTCCTGTAATCTATTATTCACAAGGATGCCATATGTACTCTTTCATGCTGTTGTTTCTGTTGAGGCTCTGGGAGCCTCTTATTAAAAAGGCCTAAGGATAAATAAGTGTACTGGGTGTCTAATCAATGTTTTTTTTCTATTTCCCGGTTGCAACTAATGATCTCTGTGTTTCTGAAATCAATGCTTTTCCTATAATCTTTTTTTCAAAAGGATGCCATATGTCCTCTTCCTGCTGCTGGTTTTGTTGAGGGTCCTGGAGCCTCTGCTGAGCATAATAAAAAAAAAAAAAATAATTTAACTTGAGTTAATAACTGAAGCATGACTTCAGGAGTCAGGTGTGGTCGTAGGTAGTGGTTGTTAGCCGATTCTTTTTAATGCAAATTGCAATTGCCACAGCGTGCATAAAATGTGCGTCACTAGTCACTCTGCAAATCTTACCTTTTTTTTTCATTCAGGATTATTTTGGTGACCAACGCCATATTGGAAAGGCAAAATACAGGTCTCCGTACCCGTTGATATAAGGGGTGACTAGTGCTTTTCCTTCTCTTTGTCAATAGTTGTGATTAACAAGTTGTCCAGTTACTATAGAACTGGTTTGATAACCCAGGGTCCTGGGGGGGTATATTGGCATCAGCTTTGACAATGACAGCACTATCAGGCTAGAGAGGCCTCTCAGTGTCGCGGCTAGCTGTAACGCAGTCAGCTGAGGAACATAGGTAAGCCGATATGAGTAAGGTATCTCCAGGCTCCTCTTGGATAGCCCCAGAAAGTGTGACTATGAATCCCAAAAGAAAATTAAATTAAGGTTGAAAAGTAACTCCAAAGTAACTTGTAAGAACTGGAGCTCCTCAAACACACGTCCTACCGCAACAGCTAGAGGCTCCGCCACCCACAAATCTTACCTTTTTAATGCCAATTGATATTACCACAGCTGGAACAACAGTAAATAACATGTGCGTCACCACAGTCTCCGAAGCTGTTGTCGGATGTATACAAAAACACTGATAAAGTATTCCTTTCGGGGAGCAAAGAGATGGCTACCGAAACACTCCAGGAACTTCACAAGAGTCGCTGTCTTGTGTTTCTGGTGATGTTTGAGACATCTGGGTAGTGTACAGGGAGGCCCAAAATCCTCTCCATCTCTGTGCACCACAGGACAGGACGTCCTTGTCATCCATAAGCACATGAAATTGCTGGCATTTTCGTTGCCTCAAGAAGTTCAGCTTTTGTGGTGATAGTACAGAATTAAATAAACTTTGGTTTCCTACCATACTCAAGACAATCTTGTAGTTCAAGCTTCGGACTTGCTGTGGGAAACAGTGGCCTGTCCATACCAGGAAGATGATTTAGACAGAAGTAACGAGCTCTGCTTACAGGTGACACATGTTTATCGACAATCATCAAAGGGGTTGCGTGCAGAATATGGCTGATGGCCCCTTATTCACATGTTTGTCCAGAGCCACAACATTTGCAAACAGCCAGAAGAAAGGTCGGTTCTCACCAGCCTTAAGTTGAGCTTCAATTACCAAATGCTGATATTCAAAAAAATAGAGAAACAGTGCCTTAAAAAACACATTTGCAATATGGATTCACCAGAGCAAGGTCATTGCAAGTACTTCCCACGATAACAAAATTAAAATGCCACAAATCCGCAATCTTCCCCTTCACATTATTATTGTCACACTACATTGTACTCCTATGCCCACCTCCCTGCTCTTGTTTTTGCTGAGGGTCCTGGAGCCTCTGCTAAAAAGGCCTATGGATAAATAAGTGTACTGGGTGTCTAATCAATGTTTTTTTCTATTTCCCGGGTCATATAAATGATATCTGGGATTTTAAAATCAATGCCTTTCCAGTAATGTATTATTCAAAAGGATGACATATGTCCTCTTTCATGCTGTTGTTTCGGTTGAGGCTCCAGGACCCTCTTATTAAAAAGGCCTGAGGATAAATAAGTGTACTGGGTGTCTAATCAATGTTTTTTTTCTATTTCCCGTTTGCAAATAATGATCTGTGGGTTTCTAAAATCAATGCCTTTCTTGTAATCTATTATTCAAAAGGATGACATACTGTCCTCTTCATGCTGTTGTTTTCGGTTTGAGCTCGGGACCCTCTATTAAAAAGGCCTGAGGATAAATAAGTGTACTGGGTGTCTAATCAATGTTTTTTTTCTATTTCCCGGTTGCAAATAATGATCTGTGGGTTTCTAAAATCAATGCCTTTCTTGTAATCTATTATTTCAAAAGGATGACATGTGTCCTCTTTCATGCTTGTTGTTTCGGTGAGGCTCCGGGACCCTCTTATTAAAAGGCCTGAGGAAAAATAAGTGTACTGGTGTCTAATCAATGTTTTTTTCTATTTCCCGGGTCATATAAATGATCTCTGGGATTCTAAAAACAATGCCTTTCCTGTAATCTATTATTCAAAAGGATGACATATCTCCTCTTTCATGCTGTTTGTTTCGGTTGAGGCCTCAGGACCCTCTTATTAAAAAGGCCTGAGGATAAAATAAGGTACTGTAGTGTCTAATCAAACGTTTTTTTTCTATTTCCCGGGTCATATAAATGATCTCTGGGATTCTAAAATCAATGCCTTTCCTGTAATCTTATTATTCAAAAGGATGACATATCTCCTCTTCATGCTGTTGTTTCGGTTGAGGCTCCGGGACCCTCTTATTAAAAGCCCTTCGGAAAAATAAGTGGTACTGAGTGTCTAATCAATGTTTTTTTCTATTTCCCGTTGCAAATAATGATCTGTGGGTTTCTAAAATCAATGACTTTCCTGTAATCTATTATTCAAAAGGATGACATATGGTCTTCTTTCATGCTGTTGTTTCGGTTGAGGCTCGGGACCCTCTTATTAAAAAGGGCCCTGAGGATAAATATGTGTACTGAGTGTCTAATTAATGTTTTTTTCTATTTCCCGGGTCATATAACATGATTCTCTGGGATTCTAAAATCAATGCCTTTCCTGTAATCTATTATTCAAAAGGATGACATATCTCCCTCTTTCATGCTGTGGTTTCGGTTGAGGCTCCGGGACCCTCTTATTAAAAAGGCCTAAGAATAAATGAGTGTACTGGGTGTCTAATCAATTATTTTTTCTATTTCCCCGGCGTCATATAAATGATCTCTGTGATTTCTAAAATCAATGCCTTTCCTGTAATCTATTATTCAAAAGGATGACATATGACCTCTTTCATGCTGTTGTTTAGGTTGAGGCTCCGGGACCCTCTTAATAAAAAGGCCTGAGGAAAAATAAGTGTACTGGGTGTCTAATCAATGTTTTTTTCTATTTCCCGGGTCATATAAAATGATCTCTGGGATTCTAAAATAAATGCCTTAACTGTAATCAATTGTTCACAAGGATGCATTATGTCCTCTTTCATGCTGTTGTTTCAGTTGAGGCTCCGGGAAGCCTCTTATAAAAAGGCCGAAGGATAAAGAAGTGTTTCGGGTGTCCAATCAATGTTTTTTTTATTTCACAGTTGCAAAAAAAATATCTATGGCTTTGTAAAATCTATGCCTTACCTTGTCATCTATTGTTCAAAAGGATGCCATATGTCCTCTTTCCTGCTGTTGTTTTTTGTTGGGGGTCCGGAACACTATTCTAAAAAGGCCGAAGGAGAAACGACCGTTACTGTACTTGGTGTCCCCAATCATGTTTTTGTTTTTTCAATTTCACGGTTCATAATAAATATCCCCGTGTAACTAAAATCAATGCCATACCTGTACTCTGTTGTTCAAAAGGATGGCATATTTGGTGTTTCATTCTGTTGTGGTTGTTGTAGGGTCGTGGCCCGTGGGACAGCGTAATAAAATCGGCTTGAAGGAGAACAACCAGTACAGCCTTGCTCCTCTTTTTAGGCAGGCCAGCTCTTTGCATACATGCCCACAGCCTCTGTAACGCATGCCTCTTTTAGGGAGAGGTGCAGCCATAATGCAGGGTCAGAACCTCTGCCTGCAACTGTTACTACTCGATTTTGCGAAAGGAAGTAACCTTACCATGGTTACCTGCACGCACGTATTGTTGTTATATTTTTGGTGAGGGTAATCAGTAGGCCATGTAGACCACCACCACTGAGAGTCCTGGAAGTAACAGGGATGAGATGAAAGAGCTAAGAATAGTAGAACTTGAAACCTCAGAGTTAGCCATGGGTGTTAGTGCAAAACCGCTTGGCTTTTTTTTGGCTTTGGGTGCGGCTATTCATGCAGGCCATATAGAGCTGCACCATCGCGGTGTCGTATCAGCTATTAAACTAATAAGAACAGTACTACCAAAATACAGCCAATGAAGGCCTTAGGAAGACTGAGCCAAGTTGGATTGTAGTATTTGGTTAGGCTAATCATGATGGCCATGTAGACCACCACCGAGAGTCCTGGAAGTAACAGGGATGATGAGATGAAAGAGCTAAGAATAGTACTACTTGAAACAACAGAGTTAGCCATGGGTGTTAATCCAAGATGCTTGGATTTATTTTTGTATTGGGTGCGGCTAATCATGCAGGCCATATAAAGCTGCCACCCCAATTCGGTGTTGTATCAGCTATAAAAAATAATAAGAAACTGTACTATCAAAATACAGCCAATGAAGGGCCTATGAAGACGGAGCAAAGGTTGGATTGTAGTATTTTGTTCGGCTAATCATGATGGCCATGTAGACCACCCGTAACAGGGATGAAAGTGCTAAGAATAGTACTAATTGAAACAACCGAGTTAGCCATGGGTGTTAGTCTAAGACCACTCGGCTTTTTTTGGGGTTTGGTACAGCTAATCATGAAAGGCCAGATAGACCTGCCACCATTTGGTGTTGTAAAAGGTATTAAACTGCAAAGAACAGTACTACTTAACACAACCGACTTACCATGGGTCCCCAGAGCATATGTTTGTGTTATTATATTTTGTAAGGGTAATCATGCAGGCCATATAGACCTCCACCGATAGGGTGAGTATGAAGTAACAGCTATTAAAATGCGAAGGACATTACTAATTAACACAACCTAGTTACCAATGGGTCGCAGACCAAGAGCAGATGATTATTATTATATTTTGTATGGGTAATCATCCAGCCGTATAGACCTCACCAAATAGGGGGAGTTACAGAGATTTAAAGTGCTTACTGAATGGTAGTACTTAAAACACAACCTAGTTAAAATAGCGTACCAGACCGCATGTCTTATTATTATATTTTTTCAGGGTAATCAGGCAGGCCATATAGAAACACCCCCGATAGGGGGGGGTGGAACAGGGATTAAAGTGCTAAGAAGAAAAGTACTAATTAACACAAGCTAGTTGGGTCCAAGAACGCATGTTTAATTATTAGACTTTATTAGGGTAATTATATATCAAACAAATGTATCTATTTCTCTTCTATCGATTCTATCAACTATCAATCTATGTATATCTATCTATCCTATCTATCAATCTATCTCTGTCCAGGATGTTTTGAGACAGCCACTTTGGGAATGTTAGTTGATTTAGGGCCCATATGGCTTAAAAGCAGACTTCTGCATAAACTATGTAATTTTCCATGGGAGTTTTGCCAGGGATCCCCTCCTCCAGTATGCGACAGTCCAGGTGTTAGTACCCTTGAAATGAAACAACTTTTCCATCACTATTGTGGCCAGAAAGAGTCCTTGTAGGTTTTAAATTCGCGCTGCCTATTGAATTTCAATGGCGGTTCGCGACATAACTAGTGAGGGAAACTGACTGCTATTATTTCACAGTAAAAAAAGGTTTTTGTTTTTTTTTAAATTTATGTACACTACTGTTTTAGTAGATATGACTTGCACTGTGTGACACCTGTGCCCTGGCAGGACCTGAAACGCACAAGTGTGAAGGAAACTGACTGCTATTATTTCAAATGAAAAAAAGTTTTTTTTTTTAAATCTACACTACTGTTACCCCAGTATGAGTGGTGGCACTGGGCAAGTGGGCACAGTATACGCTGTGAGCCTGACACACACGCTGGCAGGCAGGCAACTGCAATTAGATTACACAGGAAAAAAAAAAAAAAAAGCAGACTGATGTTCTAGCCCTAAAAAGGTCTTTTTGGTGTGCTGTCCTTACAGCAGAGATCAGATGAGTCCTTCAGGACTGTAGTGGACACTAAATACACTAGCCTAGCTATCGATTTCCCTATTAAATCAGCAGCAGCTACACTGTCCCTCCTCTCACTAAGAATGCAGGCTCCGAATGAAACTCAAATGGATGCTATCCAGGAGGTGGGAGGAAGGGTTTGCTGATGATTGGCTGGAATGTGTCTTGTGACTGTGAGCTACAGGGTCAAAGTTTACTCAATGATGACGAATAGGGGGCGGATCGAACATCGCATATGTTCGCCGTCCGCTACGAACGCGAACATGCTATGTTCGCTGCAAACTATTCGCGGCAAAACTGTTCGTGACATCACTAATTATATACTGTTTATATACTCATTTACTGTACCCACACATATTATATACCGTTTATATACTCATTTACTGTACCCACACATATTATATACCGTTTATATACTCATTTACTGTACTCACACATAGTATATACCGTTTATATACTCATTTACTGTACCCACACATATTATATACCATTTATATACTAATTTACTGTACACACACATATTATATACCGTTTATATACTCATTTACTGTACCCACACATATTATATACCGTTTATATACTCATTTACTGTACTCACACACATTATATACCGTTTATATACTCATTTACTGTACCCACACATATTATATACTGTTTATATACTTATTTACTGTACCCGCACATATTATATACCGTTTATATACTCATTACTGTACCCACACATATTATATACTGTTTATATACTTATTTACTGTACCCGCACATATTATATACCGTTTATATACTCATTTACTGTACTCACACATAGTATATACCGTTTATATACTCATTTACTGTACCCACACATATTATATACCATTTATATACTAATTTACTGTACACACACATATTATATACCGTTTATATACTCATTTACTGTACCCACACATATTATATACCGTTTATATACTCATTTACTGTACACACACATATTATATACCGTTTATATACTCATTTACTGTACTCTTTATTTCACACACACACACACTCACACTCACTCTCTCACACACACACACACTCTCTCTCTTTCTCACACACACATTCTCTCTTTTGCAAATGCACACATTATATATATATATATATATACATATTAACTATACACAGTAGATATTATGGGGAAAAAAGCACAGACCAAGAGCTTAGTATAAGAACTATCAATAAGCACTAAAATAAAAAAAATCATTATTGCCACAATCTTTTAGGACTGCACAATATGCAACATTGTAGTGTCATTGGAGAGAAAGGGGTTAAAACATATTACTCACTGTGAAGAGGGGCAGTGCTATTGAGATATTACTTTTGTTTTACATCAAAGGCAGGCTGTAAAGTGAAAGTAAATGAGTTGTGTAATAAAGGCTCATGGCAGACACATGAGAACAAATAATTTACAAGCTGCAAGAATGTTGTGTAAAATTCCCTGCCATCAAAACAGTCAACTAGCTGGGAAGGGGCAATAAGTGCAGCAGCATTACTTGAGATGTACAGTATGGGCTGTCATGTTATGCTTAAAAGGTACTTTGATTTAAAATCTCTGCCTTAGACTGCCTTTCCCCTATCTTTGTAACTCAGTCTCACACATTGCTCCTATGACATTGTGTGAATAATTTCTGTCTGGCAGTGGTTATAAATTACCTCAGCTGTCCAACTCACACACAGCCTGCACAGGTCAGCCACTCTGCCGGTAACATTCTTAAGAAGAGGGAGGAAGTTGTGAATGAGTCTGCTGTGTGATCCTGCTCTAGAGGGAAATCCTGCTGTCTGTTCACTCCATTTATCCACACTGGGACATGCAGCTGCAGTAACCTGTAAGCAGCTCTCTGTGATCATGTTGACAGGTTACCCCTCTAACAGTCTGAGCAGATCACGGCTCCTCCTGGGTTCCTAACTGGGAAAGGGCTCAGCTGAAGCTGCTCCAGATTGTGTTTAGGAGTTCAAGCTGCTGTAACCAGCAGCAGCCGTATGGGCATCGCATCCTTGCTGCTCCTCACTCAGCTGATGTGAGCTGGCTTTTGGCGCGTTAAGGGCATGATGTAACAGTTGTTTTCCAATTCCAAATGTAATTTTCATGTCTCCTCTTTTTTTTCTCAGCCTGAGAAAAAAAAAAGGAGGTATGAAAATTACATTTGGAATTGGAAAACAAAAGAGCTGAAAACCAGTGGAACACTGCATTGACGCTTTACTAAAGTATTCCAGTGTGATTTACCCCCCACACACAGCACACAGTGCACGCACCTCATATATTATTCCCTGGCCTGCCCTGCACACACAGCTAAGTATAACTGCTCTTATGCAGCATGGGGACGAAGAGCAGAGCACAACACAAGTTCAGTCCCCACTCCCCAAGTTCCCTCACCCACACCACCATACAATATGTCAGTATATTTATGAAAATCTTAGCAGTATTCTCTAAACAATGTGTAAGTATATGGCAGGGAATATATTTAACAATCTTCCTTTAAACTAAACCTGCAATCAAACATACATTTGCTAAGACAATAAAATTAATCTAAATATCTGAATTCTTTATTATTAGTAAATAACTATGAACATGTTGATACGTATATATTTGTAATGATTAGAATATGAGTCAATATTATATGCGTTAAAACAAAAACTATTTAAAATATGCTATGCAAAGCTCATGCCAATTTACTTTAAACCCAATCTTTCATTCAGAGCTGCATTTAAAATATTACAATGAGACCTAAAATAGCAGTTACAAACATTCAGCAATATGATTTACAGTGTTAATTTAAGCAATAGGATAATATATATGTTCTGCTATTTAACTGCAATCCTAATACAAAATTAACTTACAATATCAGAACTTGCACAGATGATTTACTTAGCAAATCAGATACAGATTTAAACAATACCTAGGCTTATGATTACCAATTTAAAATACAATATACTTCACCAATTTTGAACCAATTCGTAGCGGTCTTTAGGTCATCTCAGAAGACAGATAAGTAATTTTTGCAATCAATGAGAAGGAGGTAGTCAGCTTGTTTAGATTGGTTTTAAAATGCCCAGCAGCAGATATCATCCAAAGTTAAAACAGCCTTTTTTTTCCATTTCTCTTTTGCTTACTTATATATGTTTTCAATCATTGATGACATCATGTGGGTGGCACTACGGGAGCTGACCTTCCCATTGGTTATCTGGGAAATCTAATCAGATTGGCCCTTTGAAATTTCATTTTTAACAGCCAGAAAGAACCTTCTGGCTGTAGTTCTCGCAACATGACACCAGGTGGCAGCATTACAAACAGACAGTACAAAAACAATGCAGCATGACAATACATACAAATTAATTTAACCAACATTTTTAGCCAGTGAAATATTTCTTTAAACTATGTAATAACTGCCATAATTCCTTGTATTAATCTCTCCCAATATTAATTATAGGTGAAGCAGCATCAGATTAATTTCCTGATCGTTTTGATATGAAACGTCATGTTTTATATTATTAACATTGTATTATATTAAAGCAATTTAACACTGCTAATTATTAGCTTAAAATGCATTATAATTTTATCACTATTCTGGCATTTCTTTGCAAATAACAGCTTATTTTTATATCTCCAGAGTGGTAGTATTTAAAACTCCTGATATACTGCATTCACCCAGATATAGTATGTGACATTTCTGTGTATTTCTTCCTGAATACATAAATCCTGTTTATGTCGATCTGAAATAAAAATAAATGTTAATGATCACTTCTCTTCAGGTCCATAAACATCTATTCATGTTCTTAAACACACAGAGGCTAAGATATTCATGCTTTCAAAATATGTATGTCTTGTATTTATTTTCCTAGTATATTTTATTTGAAATCTAACTACAGTTGCTTTGAAATCATAATGTAAGCCATGTGTCTTCACTGTTTGCTGTATGTTCAGAGTCACACCTTAGCATTTGTCTGTGTTTTCTCTGTGTTATCAGCCACACAGCCTGAGCCACTCAAGCAAAATCTGTGCTAATTATCAGTCCTTTGAAGAATGTTTGTATCTCTCACATCTTTTCAGACGGATCGGCATTTCCCTTGGAGGAAACCCATATATGGGCCTGTATCCTGTTCTCTTTTAAAATTACTTCCCCTAACATTCCTCTAAGTGACTGTATTAAATTGGGCAGGCCAAATGTTCCATTTTCCCCCCCTGTGTGTTTAGCATAATTTACATAATGAATGTGGGAGATCTCTCAGAAATAATCCTTTGTTTTACAGACCATGTGCACATCCACAGATTTATTAAATAAAGATAAATATACTTCTATATATTATTTAATAATATTTCAAATACCTTGACATAAATCCTGCTTTCTAATTCAAAAATATGTAGGACACATGTATTTGAATTGGATCAAAGTTAGTGGTATTTGGTGAGGATGTTGACCGTACACATCATGGACAGTCTTCTATGTAGATAGTCTGTCGATTTTGAGCCTTCATGTTTATCAGTTAGGCATCTTTGAACTACAGTATGTCTTTAGTTCATTTGGGGATATGACACTTCATTTTCCCTCTATGACTTGTAGTTGGGATCTTGGATGACACGCTCGCAATTGATTTATATGGACCCATTTATCTATGAAACTTTCATTTTTGGGGATCCGTATTTTATAGGCCACTGGAGATATATTGTCAGTAATAACGAAAGGACCTTTCCATGAGGGAAGAAATTTCTTCTCCCTAACCTGATCTCTTCCAAAGTTATAAAGATAAACTTTATCATTTATTTCATATTCCTTTTTGGACGTTTTGAGATCATGATAGGTTTTAGTGGCAGTTGCGGCTCTTTCTAAATTCCTTTGAGCAAATGCAAATGCATATTGCAGGTGTTTTCTTAAGTTCTCCACATATTGATGTGTATTGGCAGCGTTTATCAAGTTTTGGTCTGATGTACGGTATAGCAGATGCTAAAGGTAGAACCATTCTTCTACCAGTCATCAGTTCAAAAGGTGACATCTTGGTAACACTACTTGGAGTTGCTCTTAATGCCATTAAGACTAGAGGTAGTTTTACATCCCAGTCTTTACCCGTTTCACTCAAACTTTTTGAGGATTTTAACAATGGACTGGTTGTAACGCTCTACACCACCACTTGAGGCAGCTCTATAAGCAATATGGAGCTTTCTTTTAACCCCTAGTATTTTCCACATTTTGGTCATCACTTCGCTAGTGAAGTGGGTCCCCCGATCTGATGCGATTCTTTGGGGCAAACCAAATCTGGAAAATACATGGTTGATGAGCAATGCTGCACATGTTTCAGCACTATTGTTAGGTGCACTAATGCACTCTACCCATTTAGTGAACAGGCATGTCACTGTTAACATGTACTTGTTACCTCTTGATGATCTTGTTACTGGACCAATAAAATCAATTTGTATATCTGACCATGGCATTACCATCCCCCTTTTCTGCAATGGCGCTCTATGCGTTGGTGCAGTGGGTTGGAACTGTGGGCAGATTAAACACCCTTGACAGTAGGTTTGAACATCTTTCAACATGTGTGGCCAAAAAGCGTAATCACGCAATATTTCATACGTGAGTTTGGCACCACGATGACCAGATGTGGGAGCATCATGGGCATGTTGAAGCATTAGACCCCTGAACTTGGTGGGTACTACCCACTGCTGGATGCCAGTTTTGGAGGTTCTAATTAACAAACCATCCTGTAACTTGAATTGTGATTTAGATTTTATTAAGATTCTCAGATCTTCTTTGCCAATACAATCATCTTTTGAGATGGGGTTGCTTTCAGGATCTTCTATGTGTTTATAGAAGATGCCTACAATGGAGTCTTCTTTTTGACTAGTAATCAGGTCCTCACTAGGAGAATCCTGACTCCATTGTACCAAGTTAGGCTCACTCTGTTGTTTTGCCTGGTTTCTGGTAATGGCTTCTACCTGAATTGCACCCATTAAGTGGTCAATATTAAGGAGTTCTCCAGTTATGGCTCCTTGTTTGTCTAATGAATCCGCAAGGTCATTGCCTTCCTTATCAGGACCTAGAACTCTGGAATGACCCTTGGTCTTTTTCCAGTGTATGGTTAAATCATTGGATACCACCAGATTATCAATCTCGCAGAACAACTTGCCATGCTTGACTGGCTTGTTATTGCTTTTCTGCATGCCATTTCTTTTCCAAGTTGGCAGGTATTCAACAAAACTGTCACGCACATAATTTGAGTCAGTTATGATCACAAATTCATGAATACCATGTTCAATAGCCATTTCAATGGTTTTGAAAACAGCAGTTAGTTCTGCAACTTGACTGGATCTTGGTCCAATGTTGAAACCTACAGATATATTTGAGACTCCATTTGTCCAAGTTGTACCAATGCCAGCGACTAATCTGCGCTCATTATCAATAGTGGCATGGTAAGAGCAACCATCAATATACACCCAAGGTAATGTTTGACAATGGTCCTCATTGTACATTTTATAAGGGGAAAGCAATTGTTCCTCCAGAAAATCATCTTCTGATAATTCTTCCCCAGGATCCCTAGCAGTACAGTCGTGGAGCTCAGCAAGCCCTTGTGCGACTGGATTCTTTTTATTCTGCTTGTAGCGAATTTCTAAGGGCCAGCCTTGTAAGGAAAGAGTCCACGCTGTTATGCGGCTATTAGACAAATTCCCATCTCTTATTCTCTCACTTTGCAAATATAGCAAAGGCTGGTGGGCCGTTTCTACAATAATTTTCTCGCCCTGTATATAGCTGCGGAAATTTTGTAGAGCCCATACAGTAGATAAGAGGGCTTTTTCGCAATTGTTAAACTTTATTTCTACTGGGGATAGATTTTTGCTCGCATAAGCAATGGCTTTGTTCAAATTATCATGCTTTTGGTATAAAACAGCACTCATGCTTATATCTGTGTAACCTGTCTCCAAGAAGAAAGGTTTACCACCTTCAGGGTACGCTAATCAAGGTGCTTGAGTGAGTTTTCTCTTCAGCTCTCTGATGGCTGTCTCTTGAGACTCACTCCAGTGCCATTTCACATCTTTCTTTAGAAGAAGTAGTAGTGGTTTAGCTAACTCTGCATAATTATCAATGAATTTGCGAGAATAATTCGTCATACCCAGGAATGATCTCAATTCCTTTAAGTTAGTTGGGTTTTTAGAATTTATTATAGCTTCCACCTTTTTCTTTTGGGGATTTAATCCTTCAGAGGTAACTTCATGTCCCAAGAAGTTTACACGAGTGCGGCACCATTGAGCTTTTTGCAGGGATAATTTGACACCTGCCTTTTTAAGTTGGCTGAGGACATGTTTAAGCTCTGCGATGTGTTTTTCAAAGTCTGTGCTTTTGATTAAAACATCATCAACATAAGATAAGGTCCCCCTTTCCAGTGTGTCAGGCATAGCCTTATGCATGAATACAGCAAATTCATGTCCAGAATTTATGTATCCAAATGAAAGTCTCTGGAATGCATACTGAACCTTTTGGAAGGAGAATGCTAGCTTATATTGGTCCTCTTCATGTACTTTTATGGTCCCATATCCCTGTGCACAATCAATGGCAGTGAATATTTTGGATCCCTGCATTTGTGCTAGGCACTGGTCAATGTATGATACAGGCCAGCCAGACATGTATACTCGTTTGTTTAGCTGTCTTAAGTCAGCACACAAACGCCATTGTCCATTGGGCTTAAGGACACCTAGAATAGGATTATTATAAGAGCTGTGCACCTGTCTGATAATACCTCTTTCTTCCAGATTCCTTATGATCTCCGCAAGAGAATCATATGAGGCTAAGGGAAGTCTGTATTGTTTGACAAATACAGGTGGCGCATTAGGATCTGTTTGTATCCTTGCAATGTGCAAGTCTGTAGTACCACAGTCATAAGAATCCTTAGCGAAAATATCCTTGTACTCCATCAGGAGTTCTTGCAGCTGTTGGCGTTCATCATCGCTGGAACAGCCATTAGCTAAGGATATTTGCTCTTCGACTATTTGCTGAAATCCTGGAAAGATTTCAGGCTGTCCTATTTCATAGGCTTCTTCCAATCTAGAGGTGAGATCCCCTTGGTTATAGTTTACATTGCCCCCATGACTCTGGGAATTGGGGTAATCTTGCTGTTTGATTGGCTGATCAAACACTAGAGAGGCTTCTTCAATTTTACAGATGCCTTCCTCTGAGCTGAAGGGATAAATAGACTGAACATTAAATAGACCCTCTGGCATAGATGCAAAGGATTGTTCAATTAATTGTTCTTCAGTTAAGTATCCTTCAGGTATTAGCCCAATTACATTATTCTGGAATCCAAAAGTGTAATAGCTTGATTCCAGTGCATATCCTATGGTAGTTCCCTTGGATAATGTTATATCCTGTGGGGTCATGTTATGCACAATAATATGTATTGGAACAGTTCCAATATTCACCATAGGAGTGTAGGTTACTGTGACACCCAGATTTTGTATTCTATGGGAGAGGCAAATCAGTGTTTCAGAAGTTTTTAATTTCTGCCCTCTCTTTACCTGTAAGGGTAAAAGAAATTTATCAGCCCCAGCAGGAATTATAACATCGCTAGATACCTGCATATTCACAGCATATGGCAATTGCTGGTTTGATTTCAGGGCTGCATTTTCATCCTGAAATACTTCAGGGTCCCCCTTTAACCTGCTCCAGAGGCAAGAATTAATCAAATCTATTTGTATGGCAAATCTATGTAAGATATCATTGCCAATGTATATTTGATTATGGGGAGTATTTAACACTAAAAACAGGTGCTTCACTGACTTATTTCCTATAGAGATAGATAATAAGCACTTAGCTGTGATGTTATAGATTTCAAACCTGTTATCCAGGTCGCTGACACTGTGGTCTTGGGGAGAAAGATATTTAATCACTTTAGGTTCAGCTATTTGCGCTAATAAACCTTCGCTTATATAGCTAGCTTCCTGTTTTAAGTTTATTTTAGCATACTTGGTTTTACCAAGGTCATGTACTTGTATAGGGATAAATAGATCCTCTTTAACTCTCTCAATCCCTGTGAGGTATTGAGCGTGTTCTCCCCCCTTAGGGATTTTATGATCCCCCTTGTGGAGTGATATAGTTAATACATCACCATCTAGGGAGATATTCGCTATCTTTCCAGGCGATATTTTAAAAGTATTACCATCAGAGCCACTAAAAGGAGTCTGATCATCTATTTGTAGAATAGTGATTTCAGGTATAGAGTTATTCCTGAAATGAACCTCCACAGCATCTGGTTTCTCTTTCACCACGTGACAGCTACGTCGGGCGCGAGATATACCAGATTTTTCATAATTGATAGGTCTCTTAACTTGTGACCAAATTACATTATTTATGCAATCAATTATGGTGCTTAATCGCTTCAGGAGATCACTACCAATAATTAAATGATCAGTTGGCAGATCCACTATAATGACAGGGTGTCTTATGACCCTGTTCCCCAATTTAAATTTTAACCAGGCAGTACCGTAGACTTTTAGGGAGTCACCCCCAACACCTATTAGAGAACCGTCAAATTCTCTTATCTTAGGTTTGTGGGGTGTTAGCTCATTTAGCTGTGTGTAGTACCTGTGGGATAAGATAGTTGCCTGTGACCCAGTGTCAATTAATCCCCTGATAGGGTTGGAGACTGAATCTTGCAGCTCAACTAATACATAATATCTTCCTGCATTTTCTACCATTTCACACATAAAATTGGCATTCTCACACATCTGTGGGCTTCGCCACGTGTTACCTGAATTCGCCACGTTTTCCTGTGCAGAGGGAGCTTCATACCTACCCGTTCCCTTTATGACAGGGTCGGCTGGATTCTTTTGTACTGCATCTGTGGAAATAAGGTTAAGAGAGTGCTGCAAAAGAAGAGATTCGTTAATTTTTCCCGGATGAGTTTGCCTGTCATCACAGCTAAATTGTCCGTTTCCGGTCTGTGGGGAGATAACATGATATTTATTATTACATTTTGTATATCTCTCCCCTCCCCCTCAGGTGATGCTGCAGTATTTATGACTGTGCCTGTGGTCCACTGCTGACCACTGGCTGTACCCCTAAAAAAAATATTGTTCGGTTGCTGAGCTGTAGATTTTTTACTCATATTAGCGATTTGTTCGCTCAACCGATTTAACTGGGTAAACAGCATATCTACCTGATTGTACAAGTTACCTCTACCCCTGGGTCTATCTCCTGGTGCCCCATTGTAATGATTCCTGGACCATTGGGTACCCTCAGAATCAGGGCCGCTATTTCTATTCTGGCGTGGTTGCCCCTGGGGTTCAGCTTGGGGAGCATTATATACCTGGGGTGTCTGGTTATCCTGAGAATACCTTCGCCGTCTATTGTATCTACCTTTGCGGGGGTACCCATTATTCTGTGGGTATTCTCTTTGGGCGTAATTATTCGCCTGAGTATGTTCCCCGCTTTGGCTATAATCTCTCAGCATCTCATCCTGTGTTGGGGAAGGGGTAGAGTTAAACCTCTGTGGAGATGGCCCGTTTTCTCTGGCCACTTCCGCATAGGTTTTCTTTTTAGACTCCAAATTTAGGGGTTCAGGTGACACCCTAGTTTCGGCCACTATTTTAGGATTGGGCTTTTTCTCCCTTTTATCCCCCTGTTCACTGGACTGTTGAATAGAGTATAACTTTGTACTCTCTTTGATCAGCCATTCCAATGAACAGTTCTCCTCAAAATCTCTAGCTAAGTTGATTTTGATGGATGTGGGGAGCGCTTCAAAAAATATATTCACAAACTCTGAACCTTCAAATATGGGATCATCCTCAGCCATGCTGTACGCATTCTTCAATACAGAAAGGAACTCGATTGGACTTTGATTCGCACTACATTTTAAACCATATACAGCTATTCTCGCTGCCGTTTTAGTGCGATGTTGTCCGAATTCTTTTCTGCATTGTCGTTTTGTTTCACTCCAGGAACGAATATTCATATCCTTTAGTGAAGCAAAGAATTTGTGATGCTTACTTTCAAATACCCAGGGTAGAAATTCAATTTTTAATTGCTCACTTGTAACACTCATTATAGATAATGCGTTTTCAAAGGCCTCTAAGTGGTCAATTATGGAAGTGGCCCCCCCTTTAGAAAATGGGCGTACTGTATTCTTTAGGAATTTAATTATTGTGGGGGTGTCATACACTTTATTTGGTATATCACTGGACCTTACTGGGGACTTATTGTTTGAGCTAGAGTGCCTTTCATTTGAAGCGTAATAATTTTCTGGTCCCCCAGAGTTATGTAGTTGTCTAGGGGAAGAAGTTATCTCTGGGCCTGAATTAGGGCTATAGTTTGGGTATCTTTGTCTATCCTCCCGCCTGGGATCTTGACTATCATTTCTGTCCCAGTCCTTATAGCTGCTAATTTGTCTCTGTAATTTATTTATTGCCTGCTCGTATGCTTTTTCAGCCTCATGATATCTAGCTCTTAAATTTTTATTTTCATCTTGGCACTTTTGATATTCTTCTTCGAAAGTTTTAAAATCAGCCATTAGTTCCTGATTATATTTATCTATATTTACCTCTGTGATTACCTTGTATCTAACCCTCTGCAGACTGCCCCTTATCTCAGTTATATTAATATACTTTTTACCTCTGTGATTACCCTGTATCTAACCCTCTGCAGACTGCAGCTTATCTCAGTTATATTAATACACTTGTTACCTCTGTGTTTACCCTGTATCTAAGCCTCTTCAGACTGCTCCTTATCTCAGTTATAGTAATATACTTTTTACCTCTGTGATTACCTTGTATCTAAGCCTCTGCAGACTGCTCCTTATCTCAGTTATATTAATACACTTTTTACCTCTGTGATTACCTTGTATCTAAGCCTCTGCAGACTGCTCCTTATCTCAGTTATATTAATATACTTTTTACCTCTCTGATTACCTTGTATCTAAGCCTCTGCAGACTGCTCCTTATCTCAGTTATATTAATACACTTTTTACCTCTGTGATTACCTTGTATCTAAGCCTCTGCAGACTGCTCCTTATCTCAGTTATATTAATATACTTTTTACCTCTGTGATTACCTTGTATCTAACCCTCTGCAGACTGCCCTTTATCTCAGTTATATTAATATACTTTTTACCTCTGTGATTACCCTGTATCTAACCCTTTGCAGACTGCCCTTTATCTCAGTTATATTAATACACTTGTTACCTCTGTGTTTACCCTGTATCTAAGCCTCTTCAGACTGCTCCTTATCTCAGTTATAGTAATATACTTTTTACCTCTGTGATTACCCTGTATCTAAGCCTCTGCAGACTGCTCCTTATCTCAGTTATATTAATATACCTTTTACCTCTGGGATTACCCTGTATCTAACCCTCTGCAGACTGCTCCTTATCTCAGTTATATTAATATACTTTTTACCTTTGTGATTACCCTGTATCTAACCCTCTGCAGACTGCCCCTTATCTCAATTATATTAATATACTTTTTACCTCTGTGATTACCCTGTATCTAACCCTCTGCAGACTGCCCTTTATCTCAGTTATATTAATATACTTTTTACCTCTGTGATTACCATGTATCTAACCCTCTGCAGACTGTCCCTTATCTCAGTTATATTAATATACTTTTTACCTCTGTGATTACCCTGTATCTAACCCTCTGCAGACTGCCCTTTATCTCAGTTATATTAATATACTTTTTACCTCTGTGATTACCATGTATCTAACCCTCTGCAGACTGCTCCTTATCTCAGTTATATTAATATACTTTTTACCTCTGTGTTTACCTTGTATCTAAGCCTCTTCAGACTGCTCCTTATCTCAGTTATAGTAATATACTTTTTACCTCTGTGATTACCCTGTATCTAAGCCTCTGCAGACTGCTCCTTATCTCAGTTATATTAATACACTTTTTACCTCTGTGATTACTTTGTATCTAAGCCTCTGCAGACTGCTCTTTATCTCAGTTTTATTAATATACTTTTTACCTCTGTGATTACCCTGTATCTAAACCTCTGCAGACTGCTCCTTATCTTAGTTATATTAATATACTTTTTACCTCTATGATTACCTTGTATCTAAGCCTCTGCAGACTGCCCCTTATCTCAGTTATATTAATATACTTTTTACCTCTTTGATTACCTTGTATCTAAGCCTCTGCAGACTGCCCCTTATCTCAGTTATATTAATACACTTTTTACCTCTGTGATTACCTTGTATCTAAGCCTCTGCAGACTGCTCCTTATCTCAGTTATATTAATATACTTTTTACCTCTGTGATTACCTTGTATCTAACCCTCTGCAGACTGCCCTTTATCTCAGTTATATTAATATACTTTTTACCTCTGTGATTACCCTGTATCTAACCCTTTGCAGACTGCCCTTTATCTCAGTTATATTAATACACTTGTTACCTCTGTGTTTACCCTGTATCTAAGCCTCTTCAGACTGCTCCTTATCTCAGTTATAGTAATATACTTTTTACCTCTGTGATTACCCTGTATCTAAGCCTCTGCAGACTGCTCCTTATCTCAGTTATATTAATATACCTTTTACCTCTGTGATTACCCTGTATCTAACCCTCTGCAGACTGCTCCTTATCTCAGTTATATTAATATACTTTTTACCTTTGTGATTACCCTGTATCTAACCCTCTGCAGACTGCCCCTTATCTCAATTATATTAATATACTTTTTACCTCTGTGATTACCCTGTATCTAACCCTCTGCAGACTGCCCTTTATCTCAGTTATATTAATATACTTTTTACCTCTGTGATTACCATGTATCTAACCCTCTGCAGACTGTCCCTTATCTCAGTTATATTAATATACTTTTTACCTCTGTGATTACCCTGTATCTAACCCTCTGCAGACTGCCCTTTATCTCAGTTATATTAATATACTTTTTACCTCTGTGATTACCATGTATCTAACCCTCTGCAGACTGCTCCTTATCTCAGTTATAGTAATATACTTTTTACCTCTGTGTTTACCTTGTATCTAAGCCTCTTCAGACTGCTCCTTATCTCAGTTATAGTAATATACTTTTTACCTCTGTGATTACCCTGTATCTAAGCCTCTGCAGACTGCTCCTTATCTCAGTTATATTAATACACTTTTTACCTCTGTGATTACTTTGTATCTAAGCCTCTGCAGACTGCTCCTTATCTCAGTTATATTAATATACTTTTTACCTCTGTGATTACCCTGTATCTAAGCCTCTGCAGACTGCCCCTTATCTCAGTTATATTAATATACTTTTTACCTCTGTGATTACCCTGTATCTAAACCTCTGCAGACTGCTCCTTATCTTAGTTATATTAATATACTTTTTACCTCTATGATTACCTTGTATCTAAGCCTCTGCAGACTGCCCCTTATCTCAGTTATATTAATATACTTTTTACCTCTTTGATTACCTTGTATCTAAGCCTCTGCAGACTGCCCCTTATTTCAGTTATATTAATATACTTTTTACCTCTGTGATTACCTTGTATCTAAGCCTCTGCAGACTGCCCCTTATCTCAGTTATATTAATAAACTTTTTACCTCTTTGATTACCTTGTATCTAAGCCTCTGCAGACTGCCCCTTATCTCAGTTATATTAATATTCTTTTTACCTCTGTGATTACCTGTATCTAAGCCTCTGCAGACTGCTCCTTATCTCAGTTTTATTAATATGCTTTTTACCTCTGTGATTACCCTGTATCTAAGCATCTTCAGACTGCCCCCTTATCTCTGTTATATTAATATACTTTTTACCTCTGTGATTACCCTGTATCTAAGCGTCTGCAGACTGCCCCTTATCTCAGTTATATTAATAGGCTTTTTACCTCTGTGATTACCTTCTATCTAAGCCTCTGCAGACTGCTCCTTATCTCAGTTATATTAATAAACTTTTTACCTCTTTGATTACCTTGTATCTAAGCCTCTGCAGACTGCCCCTTATCTCAGTTATATTAATATTCTTTTTACCTCTGTGATTACCTGTATCTAAGCCTCTGCAGACTGCTCCTTATCTCAGTTTTATTAATATGCTTTTTACCTCTGTGATTACCTTCTATCTAAGCCTCTGCAGACTGCTCCTTATCTCAGTTATAGAAATACCATTTCTACCTCTGGCCTAGATTTAGAGTTGGGCGGTAGCCGTGAAAACCAGCGTTAGAGGCTCCTAACGCTGGTTTTTACCGCCCTCTGGTATTTGGAGTCAGTCAGGAAAGGGTCTAATGCTCACTTTCCAGCCGCGACTTTCTTTCATGTAATTAGCAAGAGTCCATGAGCTAGTGACGTATGGGATATACATTCCTACCAGGAGGGGCAAAGTTTCCCAAACCTCAAAATGCCTATAAATACACCCCTCACCACACCCACAAATCAGTTTTACAAACTTTGCCTCCTATGGAGGTGGTGAAGTAAGTTTGTGCTAGATTCTACGTTGATATGCGCTCCGCAGCAAGTTGGAGCCCGGTTTTCCTCTCAGCGTGCAGTGAATGTCAGAGGGATGTGAGGAGAGTATTGCCTATTTGAATTCAATGATCTCCTTCTACGGGGTCTATTTCATAGGTTCTCTGTTATCGGTCGTAGAGATTCATCTCTTACCTCCCTTTTCAGATCGACGATATG
>NC_069505.1:638698592-638793716 GCF_027579735.1 Bombina bombina | reverse complement strand
ATAATAACCTAAAACTTATGTGCATATGATAAAATAAATATTTGTTAGATTAAAATAAATTGTGTAAGCTGATCTTATCAGTGTAAATTAATGAATAGAAGTGAAAGAAATATAATGAATAAAATGTATTTAATATTTAATATATAATGTATGAAATACAATATTCTACAAACTAGGGGTGTCTTATGATCTTGTGTTTAGTGAAAATTGTGATAATGAAAAATGTGATAGTGAAAAATTAATAGTTAAAATAATTGCACTTGCTAGTGTATAAACTACTAATTTTATTGAATTAACTGACTATTTGAATAGTTTTTTAAATTGTTTATCTGTTCTAAAAACTTAAAATCGAAGATATATATTAAATAATAATTCAAAATAAAAATTAATATTAAACTTTAAGTTGTATAGTTTGATTAAGAGTAAAAAGTAGTAGGTAAAGGAATTTTTGTTTATTTTAAATATATATGATTTATTAATGCATTACAGAATTTAAATCAAGTTCTGCATTTAAACCAGATGGTTCAAGAGTTTTAAATTGGAATATCAATTCTGCTTCGGCCCGTAGCAACTTTTTATTGAGGTCACCCCCCTCTCCAATTGTTAGTAATTTTCCTTATGCCCCAGTATTTTAGACCTATTGGGTTTTGATTGTGGCATTCTTTAAAGTGTCTAGATAGTAGATGCCCTGTGAATCCGTGTTCAATGTTTAAGAGATGTTCACGGATTCTATCTTTAAGGGGGCGTGAAGTCTCCCCTAAATACTGTTTGTGACAAGGACACTGAATCAGATACACCACATTATTGTCAGTGCACCTGATGCAGTCCCTGATCTCAAAGTCTTTATTGGTGGTTGTCGACTTTACCCATTTGGTTTTATTACTGAATTTACAGGCTTTACAATTAATACACGGGTAAAACCCTTTTAATTTATGGGATTCAAAATCCCCTTCAATGAATTTTTTCTTTGTATCTTTAAAGGCACTGGGGGCTAATATGGTTTTTAGATTTCTTGCCTTTTTAAATACCATTGCTGGTTTTTCAGGTAGTAATTCACCGATGATTGCGTCTCTCTGTAAAATATACCAGTGTTTAATGAGAATGGATCTAATGTGATTATGGTGGATGTTATAATCAGTTATAAATGGTAACCAGAGTGAGTCTGCACCTGTATTGTTACTGATTGTATTAGTTTTATCCTTTCTTTTTAAAAGGTCGCTTCTATTCTTGTCTCGAGCTGTAATTTTAGCTGACTCTATTTTATTTTTATTGTAACCTTTATCAAGAAATTTCCTTTCTAGATATGATGACTGTTCGTCATAATTGGCTAGTGTGGTGCAATTTTTTCTAATTCTGGAAAATTGGTTTGGTGGAATATTCTCTAACCACTTTCTATAGTGACAACTCTGACTATGTACATAATTATTAGATTCAACTTCCTTGAAGTGTGTTTTTGTGTGAATTTCTCCATTGTTTATTTCAATTTTTATGTCCAGATAACTGAGTGTTTGTTTACTATGTTCGTAAGTGAAGTTGAGGCCAAAAGTGCTTGTACTGAGGTCGTCTAAAAGTAACTCAAATAGTTCCAAATCCCCTTCCCAAATGATAAAAATATCGTCTATAAATCTACGATAGAGCACCAAGTTCGCCTCCCAAGTGCCGTTGTGAATTACCATATCTTCAAGATGTCCCATAAATAAATTGGCATAACTTGGGGCGAACTTGGTGCCCATCGCAGTCCCTTGCAGTTGTAGAAAGTATTGGTCATTAAAAATAAAAGAATTGTTTTCTAAAATAAATTTTATGCAGGTGTTAATAAAATCAATTTGTTCAGATCGGAGTTCACCTTCTTTGATCAGATGATAATCTATAGCCTTTAAACCTAAACTGTGTTTAATACTGGTGTACAGTGAACAGACATCACAAGTGATGAGTGTGTAACTCTCTTTCCATTTCACTGTTTGCAAAGTATTTAAGAAAAATGAGAGTCCGTCATCTTATAAGAGACTATTTGAAACATGGAATGGATATGTCCCTTTAAGAAAAAAGTAAAAAGAAAAAACTGAGCACCCATTAAGGAGGAGTCACAAACAATTATCCGCTATAAAAGGTGAGCAGCAAGCAGTCTGAATTTATCTTGAAAAAGGCTACATCAGCTGAAACGCGTTGATCCGCAACATTGAGATTGTTTTACTACCAAGTTTATGTAACACACAGAGCGCTCTGTTGTTTTCCACTTTGGAACTCTTCGTAAACATTCCTTACTGCTATGTAACATTGTTTTCCATCTCATTAACAAGTTTGGCTAGCTGTGACGATCAGAAACTGCAGACATCACTTACACGCTGAACCACAGACCACCCGGTAATCCGTGCATCTAATTGGAACAAAATATCACGTGACCCCGCACACGCTGCACAATCCGGCAAACCACAGTACACGCTGGAGCGATACTTCTCACCTGAAAGGTAATTTCTCAACCATCAAGGGTCTAACGTGTTTACTTCGGACCTACTACTCTAACACACGGAGAAGCAAACAGAAAATAGCTTCGTATTCTGGGTGAGTCCAACTTGTAAGATGAATCATTTATGTCACTGACTTTTCCATTTGAATGCAGATCGTCTTTTTAGCCATCCACGGAACTTTCTGCCCGAATGTTACATTGATGCAAAATCACATTGATACAGCCACTCAGACTGACTTAGCTGCTTTCCATGCTCTCATTTGACTTCCACTATATATATTTTTTATATATTTTTACATTCGCAATTTTAACCTATGAACTGTGTTTATTTGGATACATTTTTAAGCCCCTCACGGACTTCCATTTTTTCTATTTTTTTCATTTTTTCCTGAATTTTTCCACCGGTGGTTTTATTTTATTTCATTCAATTTCATTTTATGTTTTTATATCTTTTGTTTTTTTCATCTAGAGTACTTTCATAATTATTTTCATTGTTAGTTTATTTGTATTAGGGTTCATTTCAATGTATTAAAATATATTTCATGATATTATCTTATCCACTTGTTTTTTACATTTTCTGCAATTATTAGTTTAACTCTATCCTCTTTATTAGCAGCTTTCATTAGCGCACCCTGCATTTGGTTTTTATATTTATTGTTTAGAGGTCTTTTGGAACTTACCTCTTTTTTTCAGGGTAGCCATTCTTGTGCTAATTCACAGACCTCCTTTCTCCTTATATGTATCTTTAGTTCCTGGTCTCACATAGAGGATAGTAATACATATTATATATATTTTTTTGTGTTCCATCTGAATTATCGTCCCTCCACATAACATGGATATCTTCACAACTAGGAAGTCTATGCTGACAGACATAGAACAAATAGAGAACATTGAAACACTAAATACACTGCCAGTCAGCTTAGACATGAGAGATATGTGTGAGGATTTAGAAAAAATCATGACTAAAGAACTAAAACAAAAATTAGAAGTCAGCTTCATGCAGAGATATCTTAATCTAAACATGGTTCCCAGGGGGTTAAGATTAATCAAAGACTGCACATTTGATTTACAAGAACCTTTACAATTAGAATGGTATAACACCTTAAAAGATGCATCCCTAAATTTAATGAGGATTATAATTAAATCACATAATATTTCACTTAGGGAATTTGAAGATAAACTAAACTTTCTAAAGAATGAATTATCACCTTTCAATGAAGATGAGAATTATAAAACAATACAAAATGAAATCATCACACATTTAAAGGAGATTAAAAAAGACACACTTGATATAAAAAATAAAAAAATGAATAGAGATCACTCTGATTATAATTTCAATAAGAATAAAGATAAAGACAATGATACAGAGATTCCCATTCCTTCAACTCCCTCTCCCTCTAATGAATCCCAGCCAATCAAAGACGACAAATGGAAACTTTTTTCAAAGAAAAATAGAGATAAAAATTCACACAACACTAGAAATCCGAAACAATTTAACCCACCAAATGGGATGAATTACCATGATAAAAAACATAACAATAATACACATAGAAATTCCAATATAAACTACGCAACTCCTGACTGGAGATCAGGAGTTATTAACCAACAGAATCAACACAATAATGAACGCAGACATTATAAAGAGAACTACACTTACAACAGAAATCATAAAGAGAATTATACAACAAATAGAAAAGGATTTTATAATCCAGTGAATCATTACTCCAATAATTACCAACCAGAAAATTGGAGAAATAGAAGGACATCTTTTAGAGATGGTTTTGGTCACCAATATGACGGTAGCGATACCAATAGATCAGGATGGAACAATCATAATAATGACTACAATTACAACTATAGACCAACCCAGTCTAATCACAATCACTGGAACACCCCCCAAAAAAGATATGAAAGAGAAGATAAATGGCAGTTACAAACACATAACAGGTTTAATCCACTATTAAATGCACCACAGCATAACAATGATGAGTACAGATATAACCAACCCCCAAATCAAAGGGGATCCTTTAACCAACAGAATTCCTCCAGGGCTTTTTTAGAGGAGGATCCCAAAATAAAAGAAAGATTAAAATTAAAAAAAAGAGCAAGAGAGGATGCAGAGGAAGTAGACCACCTAGAACAACAAAAAAGAATGAGATAGGAGATCAAAAAAACATCTATAATTTAAGTTCTGTAACATTAAAGGTGGAGGAATATAATGTATTACAAAAAGGCCTATCCTTTGCACCCTCAACTAAGATAAATAAATTCAATACTTTGATCAATATAAATCAATTTATCAGAAGTGCAACCCAGAAAAGATACTTTCTTAAAAATCCTATAACAAGAGGTCTTGAACAGAGTCATCTAAATAGAAATAAAATTAATTTCCAACAAACAAATTTGAAACTGAAGTCTAATTTCTATCCCACCACAGAGAAAGGAAAAAACCTTGAACTTTTTGAAAAACTGGTAAAGGAAGATGTTGAAAAAATAAATACAGATAAACAAGTTAAAATGAACCTAACAAAAAAAGAAAGGGAAACTATAAATACACTAAAATCTAATAAGAATATTGTAATAAAACAAGCAGATAAAGGGGGTGGCATTGTCATCTTAGATAAAGAGGCTTACAAAAAAGAAGCTCTAAGACTATTTGAAGACCCCCTTACATACAAGAAAATCACTTCAAATCCTATCAATAAGCAAAAAAGAGATTTAGAAACCCTATTGAAAAAAGCATATAATACAGGTATTATCAATAACAAGGAATATGAATTTTTATTTGTTAATCATCCCATCACTCCCACCTTTTATTATTTACCCAAAATTCACAAAAGCCTACAGAACCCACCAGGCAGGCCTATTATTTCAGGTACCAATTCATTAACAGCTAATCTTTCGGAATACATAGATTTTTTTCTGCAGCATTATGTTTTAAAATTACCTTCTTACTTAAGAGATTCAACAGATTTCTTAAATACTTTGCAAACAGTGAAATGGAAAGAGAGTTACACACTCATCACTTGTGATGTCTGTTCACTGTACACCAGTATTAAACACAGTTTAGGTTTAAAGGCTATAGATTATCATCTGATCAAAGAAGGTGAACTCCGATCTGAACAAATTGATTTTATTAACACCTGCATAAAATTTATTTTAGAAAACAATTCTTTTATTTTTAATGACCAATACTTTCTACAACTGCAAGGGACTGCGATGGGCACCAAGTTCGCCCCAAGTTATGCCAATTTATTTATGGGACATCTTGAAGATATGGTAATTCACAACGGCACTTGGGAGGCGAACTTGGTGCTCTATCGTAGATTTATAGACGATATTTTTATCATTTGGGAAGGGGATTTGGAACTATTTGAGTTACTTTTAGACGACCTCAGTACAAGCACTTTTGGCCTCAACTTCACTTACGAACATAGTAAACAAACACTCAGTTATCTGGACATAAAAATTGAAATAAACAATGGAGAAATTCACACAAAAACACACTTCAAGGAAGTTGAATCTAATAATTATGTACATAGTCAGAGTTGTCACTATAGAAAGTGGTTAGAGAATATTCCACCAAACCAATTTTCCAGAATTAGAAAAAATTGCACCACACTAGCCAATTATGACGAACAGTCATCATATCTAGAAAGGAAATTTCTTGATAAAGGTTACAATAAAAATAAAATAGAGTCAGCTAAAATTACAGCTCGAGACAAGAATAGAAGTGACCTTTTAAAAAGAAAGGATAAAACTAATACAATCAGTAACAATACAGGTGCAGACTCACTCTGGTTACCATTTATAACTGATTATAACATCCACCATAATCACATTAGATCCATTCTCATTAAACACTGGTATATTTTACAGAGAGACCCAATCATCGGCGAATTACTACCTGAAAAACCAGCAATGGTATTTAAAAAGGCAAGAAATCTAAAAACCATATTAGCCCCCAGTGCTTTTAAAGATACAAAGAAAAAATTCATTGAAGGGGATTTTGAATCCCATAAATTAAAAGGGTTTTACCCGTGTATTAATTGTAAAGCCTGTAAATTCAGTAATAAAACCAAATGGGTAAAGTCGACAACCACCAATAAAGACTTTGAGATCAGGGACTGCATCAGGTGCACTGACAATAATGTGGTGTATCTGATTCAGTGTCCTTGTCACAAACAGTATTTAGGGGAGACTTCACGCCCCCTTAAAGATAGAATCCGTGAACATCTCTTAAACATTGAACACGGATTCACAGGGCATCTACTATCTAGACACTTTAAAGAATGCCACAATCAAAACCCAATAGGTCTAAAATACTGGGGCATAAGGAAAATTACTAACAATTGGAGAGGGGGTGACCTCAATAAAAAGTTGCTACGGGCCGAAGCAGAATTGATATTCCAATTTAAAACTCTTGAACCATCTGGTTTAAATGCAGAACTTGATTTAAATTCTGTAATGCATTAATAAATCATATATATTTAAAATAAACAAAAATTCCTTTACCTACTACTTTTTACTCTTAATCAAACTATACAACTTAAAGTTTAATATTAATTTTTATTTTGAATTATTATTTAATATATATCTTCGATTTTAAGTTTTTAGAACAGATAAACAATTTAAAAAACTATTCAAATAGTCAGTTAATTCAATAAAATTAGTAGTTTATACACTAGCAAGTGCAATTATTTTAACTATTAATTTTTCACTATCACATTTTTCATTATCACAATTTTCACTAAACACAAGATCATAAGACACCCCTAGTTTGTAGAATATTGTATTTCATACATTATATATTAAATATTAAATACATTTTATTCATTATATTTCTTTCACTTCTATTCATTAATTTACACTGATAAGATCAGCTTACACAATTTATTTTAATCTAACAAATATTTATTTTATCATATGCACATAAGTTTTAGGTTATTATTTATTCACAACACCTATTAGCTCTTTCTTCACTTTATAGATCGCCATGGGAGAATAACATATGTTTTTTTCCCTAGATATGAATTAGATAAGGAATTTATTTTGTGTCCATTTTTTACATAAATTGCAACAAATAGGATGTTCACTTATTCTTCTTTTCATTTTTTATTCATTTTTTATTATTATTTTTTTATTTTTATTTTTATTCATTTTTTCGTTTATTTCTTTACACATGAGATTTATACATGTGTGTATACATATTATGTTTTAAAAATGAGAGTCCGTCATCTTATAAGAGACTATTTGAAACATGGAATGGATATGTCCCTTTAAGAAAAAAGTAAAAAGAAAAAACTGAGCACCCATTAAGGAGGAGTCACAAACAATTATCCGCTATAAAAGGTGAGCAGCAAGCAGTCTGAATTTATCTTGAAAAAGGCTACATCAGCTGAAACGCGTTGATCCGCAACATTGAGATTGTTTTACTACCAAGTTTATGTAACACACAGAGCGCTCTGTTGTTTTCCACTTTGGAACTCTTCGTAAACATTCCTTACTGCTATGTAACATTGTTTTCCATCTCATTAACAAGTTTGGCTAGCTGTGACGATCAGAAACTGCAGACATCACTTACACGCTGAACCACAGACCACCCGGTAATCCGTGCATCTAATTGGAACAAAATATCACGTGACCCCGCACACGCTGCACAATCCGGCAAACCACAGTACACGCTGGAGCGATACTTCTCACCTGAAAGGTAATTTCTCAACCATCAAGGGTCTAACGTGTTTACTTCGGACCTACTACTCTAACACACGGAGAAGCAAACAGAAAATAGCTTCGTATTCTGGGTGAGTCCAACTTGTAAGATGAATCATTTATGTCACTGACTTTTCCATTTGAATGCAGATCGTCTTTTTAGCCATCCACGGAACTTTCTGCCCGAATGTTACATTGATGCAAAATCACATTGATACAGCCACTCAGACTGACTTAGCTGCTTTCCATGCTCTCATTTGACTTCCACTATATATATTTTTTATATATTTTTACATTCGCAATTTTAACCTATGAACTGTGTTTATTTGGATACATTTTTAAGCCCCTCACGGACTTCCATTTTTTCTATTTTTTTCATTTTTTCCTGAATTTTTCCACCGGTGGTTTTATTTTATTTCATTCAATTTCATTTTATGTTTTTATATCTTTTGTTTTTTTCATCTAGAGTACTTTCATAATTATTTTCATTGTTAGTTTATTTGTATTAGGGTTCATTTCAATGTATTAAAATATATTTCATGATATTATCTTATCCACTTGTTTTTTACATTTTCTGCAATTATTAGTTTAACTCTATCCTCTTTATTAGCAGCTTTCATTAGCGCACCCTGCATTTGGTTTTTATATTTATTGTTTAGAGGTCTTTTGGAACTTACCTCTTTTTTCAGGGTAGCCATTCTTGTGCTAATTCACAGACCTCCTTTCTCCTTATATGTATCTTTAGTTCCTGGTCTCACATAGAGGATAGTAATACATATTATATATATTTTTTTGTGTTCCATCTGAATTATCGTCCCTCCACATAACATGGATATCTTCACAACTAGGAAGTCTATGCTGACAGACATAGAACAAATAGAGAACATTGAAACACCAAATACACTGCCAGTCAGCTTAGACATGAGAGATATGTGTGAGGATTTAGAAAAAATCATGACTAAAGAACTAAAACAAAAATTAGAAGTCAGCTTCATGCAGAGATATCTTAATCTAAACATGGTTCCCAGGGGGTTAAGATTAATCAAAGACTGCACATTTGATTTACAAGAACCTTTACAATTAGAATGGTATAACACCTTAAAAGATGCATCCCTAAATTTAATGAGGATTATAATTAAATCACGTAATATTTCACTTAGGGAATTTGAAGATAAACTAAACTTTCTAAAGAATGAATTATCACGTTTCAATGAAGATGAGAATTATAAAACAATACAAAATGAAATCATCACACATTTAAAGGAGATTAAAAAAGACACACTTGATATAAAAAATAAAAAAATGAATAGAGATCACTCTGATTATAATTTCAATAAGAATAAAGATAAAGACAATGATACAGAGATTCCCATTCCTTCAACTCCCTCTCCCTCTAATGAATCCCAGCCAATCAAAGACGACAAATGGAAACTTTTTTCAAAGAAAAATAGAGATAAAAATTCACACAACACTAGAAATCCGAAACAATTTAACCCACCAAATGGGATGAATTACCATGATAAAAAACATAACAATAATACACATAGAAATTCCAATATAAACTACGCAACTCCTGACTGGAGATCAGGAGTTATTAACCAACAGAATCAACACAATAATGAACGCAGACATTATAAAGAGAACTACACTTACAACAGAAATCATAAAGAGAATTATACAACAAATAGAAAAGGATTTTATAATCCAGTGAATCATTACTCCAATAATTACCAACCAGAAAATTGGAGAAATAGAAGGACATCTTTTAGAGATGGTTTTGGTCACCAATATGACGGTAGCGATACCAATAGATCAGGATGGAACAATCATAATAATGACTACAATTACAACTATAGACCAACCCAGTCTAATCACAATCACTGGAACACCCCCCAAAAAAGATATGAAAGAGAAGATAAATGGCAGTTACAAACACATAACAGGTTTAATCCACTATTAAATGCACCACAGCATAACAATGATGAGTACAGATATAACCAACCCCCAAATCAAAGGGGATCCTTTAACCAACAGAATTCCTCCAGGGCTTTTTTAGAGGAGGATCCCAAAATAAAA
This sequence comes from Bombina bombina, assembly GCF_027579735.1. Lineage (NCBI taxonomy): Eukaryota > Metazoa > Chordata > Amphibia > Anura > Bombinatoridae > Bombina > Bombina bombina. Next base: position 638,783,461 of record NC_069505.1, on the reverse strand, counting down.
GAAAGATTAAAATTAAAAAAAAGAGCAAGAGAGGATGCAGAGGAAGTAGACCACCTAGAACAACAAAAAAGAATGAGATAGGAGATCAAAAAAACATCTATAATTTAAGTTCTGTAACATTAAAGGTGGAGGAATATAATGTATTACAAAAAGGCCTATCCTTTGCACCCTCAACTAAGATAAATAAATTCAATACTTTGATCAATATAAATCAATTTATCAGAAGTGCAACCCAGAAAAGATACTTTCTTAAAAATCCTATAACAAGAGGTCTTGAACAGAGTCATCTAAATAGAAATAAAATTAATTTCCAACAAACAAATTTGAAACTGAAGTCTAATTTCTATCCCACCACAGAGAAAGGAAAAAAACTTGAACTTTTTGAAAAACTGGTAAAGGAAGATGTTGAAAAAATAAATACAGATAAACAAGTTAAAATGAACCTAACAAAAAAAGAAAGGGAAACTATAAATACACTAAAATCTAATAAGAATATTGTAATAAAACAAGCAGATAAAGGGGGTGGCATTGTCATCTTAGATAAAGAGGCTTACAAAAAAGAAGCTCTAAGACTATTGGAAGACCCCCTTACATACAAGAAAATCACTTCAAATCCTATCAATAAGCAAAAAAGAGATTTAGAAACCCTATTGAAAAAAGCATATAATACAGGTATTATCAATAACAAGGAATATGAATTTTTATTTGTTAATCATCCCATCACTCCCACCTTTTATTATTTACCCAAAATTCACAAAAGCCTACAGAACCCACCAGGCAGGCCTATTATTTCAGGTACCAATTCATTAACAGCTAATCTTTCGGAATACATAGATTTTTTTCTGCAGCATTATGTTTTAAAATTACCTTCTTACTTAAGAGATTCAACAGATTTCTTAAATACTTTGCAAACAGTGAAATGGAAAGAGAGTTACACACTCATCACTTGTGATGTCTGTTCACTGTACACCAGTATTAAACACAGTTTAGGTTTAAAGGCTATAGATTATCATCTGATCAAAGAAGGTGAACTCCGATCTGAACAAATTGATTTTATTAACACCTGCATAAAATTTATTTTAGAAAACAATTCTTTTATTTTTAATGACCAATACTTTCTACAACTGCAAGGGACTGCGATGGGCACCAAGTTCGCCCCAAGTTATGCCAATTTATTTATGGGACATCTTGAAGATATGGTAATTCACAACGGCACTTGGGAGGCGAACTTGGTGCTCTATCGTAGATTTATAGACGATATTTTTATCATTTGGGAAGGGGATTTGGAACTATTTGAGTTACTTTTAGACGACCTCAGTACAAGCACTTTTGGCCTCAACTTCACTTACGAACATAGTAAACAAACACTCAGTTATCTGGACATAAAAATTGAAATAAACAATGGAGAAATTCACACAAAAACACACTTCAAGGAAGTTGAATCTAATAATTATGTACATAGTCAGAGTTGTCACTATAGAAAGTGGTTAGAGAATATTCCACCAAACCAATTTTCCAGAATTAGAAAAAATTGCACCACACTAGCCAATTATGACGAACAGTCATCATATCTAGAAAGGAAATTTCTTGATAAAGGTTACAATAAAAATAAAATAGAGTCAGCTAAAATTACAGCTCGAGACAAGAATAGAAGCGACCTTTTAAAAAGAAAGGATAAAACTAATACAATCAGTAACAATACAGGTGCAGACTCACTCTGGTTACCATTTATAACTGATTATAACATCCACCATAATCACATTAGATCCATTCTCATTAAACACTGGTATATTTTACAGAGAGACCCAATCATCGGCGAATTACTACCTGAAAAACCAGCAATGGTATTTAAAAAGGCAAGAAATCTAAAAACCATATTAGCCCCCAGTGCCTTTAAAGATACAAAGAAAAAATTCATTGAAGGGGATTTTGAATCCCATAAATTAAAAGGGTTTTACCCGTGTATTAATTGTAAAGCCTGTAAATTCAGTAATAAAACCAAATGGGTAAAGTCGACAACCACCAATAAAGACTTTGAGATCAGGGACTGCATCAGGTGCACTGACAATAATGTGGTGTATCTGATTCAGTGTCCTTGTCACAAACAGTATTTAGGGGAGACTTCACGCCCCCTTAAAGATAGAATCCGTGAACATCTCTTAAACATTGAACACGGATTCACAGGGCATCTACTATCTAGACACTTTAAAGAATGCCACAATCAAAACCCAATAGGTCTAAAATACTGGGGCATAAGGAAAATTACTAACAATTGGAGAGGGGGTGACCTCAATAAAAAGTTGCTACGGGCCGAAGCAGAATTGATATTCCAATTTAAAACTCTTGAACCATCTGGTTTAAATGCAGAACTTGATTTAAATTCTGTAATGCATTAATAAATCATATATATTTAAAATAAACAAAAATTCCTTTACCTACTACTTTTTACTCTTAATCAAACTATACAACTTAAAGTTTAATATTAATTTTTATTTTGAATTATTATTTAATATATATCTTCGATTTTAAGTTTTTAGAACAGATAAACAATTTAAAAAACTATTCAAATAGTCAGTTAATTCAATAAAATTAGTAGTTTATACACTAGCAAGTGCAATTATTTTAACTATTAATTTTTCACTATCACATTTTTCATTATCACAATTTTCACTAAACACAAGATCATAAGACACCCCTAGTTTGTAGAATATTGTATTTCATACATTATATATTAAATATTAAATACATTTTATTCATTATATTTCTTTCACTTCTATTCATTAATTTACACTGATAAGATCAGCTTACACAATTTATTTTAATCTAACAAATATTTATTTTATCATATGCACATAAGTTTTAGGTTATTATTTATTCACAACACCTATTAGCTCTTTCTTCACTTTATAGATCGCCATGGGAGAATAACATATGTTTTTTTCCCTAGATATGAATTAGATAAGGAATTTATTTTGTGTCCATTTTTTACATAAATTGCAACAAATAGGATGTTCACTTATTCTTCTTTTCATTTTTTATTCATTTTTTATTATTATTTTTTTTTTTTTTTTTTTTTTTTATTCATTTTTTCGTTTATTACTTTACACATGAGATTTATACATGTGTGTATACATATTATGTTTTAAAAATGAGAGTCCGTCATCTTATAAGAGACTATTTGAAACATGGAATGGATATGTCCCTTTAAGAAAAAAGTAAAAAGAAAAAACTGAGCACCCATTAAGGAGGAGTCACAAACAATTATCCGCTATAAAAGGTGAGCAGCAAGCAGTCTGAATTTATCTTGAAAAAGGCTACATCAGCTGAAACGCGTTGATCCGCAACATTGAGATTGTTTTACTACCAAGTTTATGTAACACACAGAGCGCTCTGTTGTTTTCCACTTTGGAACTCTTCGTAAACATTCCTTACTGCTATGTAACATTGTTTTCCATCTCATTAACAAGTTTGGCTAGCTGTGACGATCAGAAACTGCAGACATCACTTACACGCTGAACCACAGACCACCCGGTAATCCGTGCATCTAATTGGAACAAAATATCACGTGACCCCGCACACGCTGCACAATCCGGCAAACCACAGTACACGCTGGAGCGATACTTCTCACCTGAAAGGTAATTTCTCAACCATCAAGGGTCTAACGTGTTTACTTCGGACCTACTACTCTAACACACGGAGAAGCAAACAGAAAATAGCTTCGTATTCTGGGTGAGTCCAACTTGTAAGATGAATCATTTATGTCACTGACTTTTCCATTTGAATGCAGATCGTCTTTTTAGCCATCCACGGAACTTTCTGCCCGAATGTTACATTGATGCAAAATCACATTGATACAGCCACTCAGACTGACTTAGCTGCTTTCCATGCTCTCATTTGACTTCCACTATATATATTTTTTATATATTTTTACATTCGCAATTTTAACCTATGAACTGTGTTTATTTGGATACATTTTTAAGCCCCTCACGGACTTCCATTTTTTCTATTTTTTTTATTTTTTCCTGAATTTTTCCACCGGTGGTTTTATTTTATTTCATTCAATTTCATTTTATGTTTTTATATCTTTTGTTTTTTTCATCTAGAGTACTTTCATAATTATTTTCATTGTTAGTTTATTTGTATTAGGGTTCATTTCAATGTATTAAAATATATTTCATGATATTATCTTATCCACTTGTTTTTTACATTTTCTGCAATTATTAGTTTAACTCTATCCTCTTTATTAGCAGCTTTCATTAGCGCACCCTGCATTTGGTTTTTATATTTATTGTTTAGAGGTCTTTTGGAACTTACCTCTTTTTTCAGGGTAGCCATTCTTGTGCTAATTCACAGACCTCCTTTCTCCTTATATATATTTGCAGATTGTTGGTATATCTACATGTACTTGTTCAAACAATAAATATTGAAAAAAGATTTATATTGACGTGTTAAATAAAGTCTATTTTCTTAAAGAGACATTATTGTGTTAATTTATTTTTATAAAGACATTTGTTTTAACAATGAATATGGTTTAAAGTCCTTTTAGGAGTGGGGAGTGAAAATATGCTAACAATAATATATTTGGAGATTAACCAATGTGGAACTCATACATGATACCAAAATAAACATTTGCATTAAAGGGACAATATACTATCTTTTTAACAGAACTGTATATAATAGACACTACTAGAAACAACAAGATTAACATATACTGATATCAATATTACAAAGCTTTAAACACTTTCAAAGAAAATCGGGGTAGCTCTCTTGAAAATATAGATGAACCCCCATTACAACCGTAAAACAAGACAATACCCCATCATTAACATATGAAAAGACCCTTTACACAAACAGGAGAAAGCTGGAGATGGTTCTCACATGAAACTTTGAGGCTTGCCGAGGAGTCTGAAAATTACTTACATTTTATTTGAACAGAAACAAAATGAGACGTGTATTTGGAAAACAATGGACTATCTAACTAGAGACAAAATAAAATATTTTGATTAATAATGTGAGTGTCTAATGAACCTTTAATAAAATATACGACGAAATTACATTTAGAAGAAGTCTGCATCATATATTTAGCATATGATAAAGATAAATGCATATTGATTACTTGATTCTAACACAATAGCGCATATTTATGAATAAGATATATTTAACATTAAACACAACAGTCATTTTACATAAAAAGGAACATATTGTTGACAAACATATTAAACAACATGGACTATAGAGATTTGCACTTGCCTCGAAATATCTTATTCATGAAAACATTTGGCTTTCGTTCGCTTAGTCAACCAGACATCCAGCAAAAGAGAATGTGGTGGTCTTTATCAGCTATGGGTCAACAATGTAACATGATGCAAAAAATCCATATTCGCCATGGTTTTAAACCTGTCTTCTCATTCACAAACGTGTTTAACGTGCACAAACAAATATTACGGGAATACGTAATACAATCTGACGTTTTTTTACCTTTGCATGTGACGTCTTAATTAACATGGCGCTTCCTTGATCGCGTAAGAACGCGAACCAAAAAAGGCGCATCCTCGATCGCGTAAGAACGCAAACCAAAAAAATGTGCATCCTTGATCGCGTAAAAACGTCACTCAATACAAGGAATCATTGGACAGCCTGGCAGGTGACGTCTTAAGCAACATGGCGCATCCGAGATCGCTGAAAAACCGCACCCAATACAAGGACTCAGTTGACAGCTTGGCATATCAATAAGAAACGTATTTATATTTTAGTAACTAGTATGTGTCTAGATTGCTATCTAGTAATGTCACGAAATCATGAAGCATCTTTTTGGACTTGACTGTCCCTTTAACTATAGCTATGGTGTATATCTTTAACATTTAAAAGATACACATGAGAAATACATATGCCATTGGTGTTTTAAGATATGTTTAGATTGTTTTGGAATAACAATAATGATACATGTATTGATCTAACGTGTCATTTATTCAAGTTGAAATATGGTCAGCCTACCTATAGCCATATATGGGAGGAGAAGTATTTTGTAAAAATATTTGGTGAAAAATATTCCTCATCTAAAATATGCGCATTACACACAGAGATTGATTTGGTTACACTTTTACAATAAGATATAATTGAAAATGAAATACATGTGCTGTCAACATTACAATAAGATTGTTTAGTAATAAGATTATATGTCCTTGTTCATGTAAAAAGGACAAAAACGCTTTAGAAATGGAAATACATTCATTAACAATTGTGCTCCCCATCACTTAAAGGGACATGATTTTTATTAATAAAAAGAGGATACACAGAGACAATACTAATTCAATAACATGAACACTTTACAGGGATTATATCATTGTATCAATCCTCAGATCATTTGTTAAAGGTGCATCAATTCATGCAGAGTTTAGAAATACACACATGGATGTGAAATTTGAAATATACATATATATACACAAATAACCATCTATATATATATATATATATATATAAAAAATTACGATGCTAATCATAATCATGCAATGATAAAGCTTTTTGAAAAATATATAAAGAAAAATAATACAATTACATTGGAGATGTTAATCTTAAAGTCATTTACAATTGTATTACATATATGATTCATGAAACACCATTATTTTTGTTAAGGTCCCTTTAAGGATCAACCAGATAAACTAGAGATTTCAATCAATGACATGAATAAGGAGGACAAAGAATCGTGCAATGACATGTCTTTTATTAGGATGTCAGAAAACATCAACAACGTTTATAAATAATCATGTAAATATCAGGAAAATTGGAGCCATATGACAAGGTAACAGAGTGCATCACAGTCCATGAAGAGAGTTGCCAAGGGCCAGCATAGCCCCATTTGAGCCATATGACAAGGTAACACAGTGCATCACAGTCCATGAAGAGAGTTGCCAAGGGCCAGCATAGCCCCATTTGAGCCATATGACAAGGTAACAGAGTGCATCACAGTCCATGAAGAGAGTTGCCAAGGGCCAGCATAGCCCCATTTGAGCCATATGACAAGGTAACAGAGTGCATCACAGTCCATGAAGAGAGTTGCCAAGGGCCAGCATAGCCCCATTTGAGCCATATGACAAGGTAACAGAGTGCATCACAGTCCATGAAGAGAGTTGCCAAGGGCCAGCATAGCCCCATTTGAGCCATATGACAAGGTAACACAGTGCATCACAGTCCATGAAGAGAGTTGCCAAGGGCCAGCATAGCCCCATTTGAGCCATATGACAAGCTAACACAGTGCATCACAGTCCATGAAGAGAGTTGCCAAGGGCCAGCATAGCCCCATTTGAGCCATATGACAAGGTAACACAGTGCATCACAGTCCATGAAGAGAGTTGCCAAGGGCCAGCATAGCCCCATTTGAGCCATATGACAAGGTAACACAGTGCATCACAGTCCATGAAGAGAGTTGCCAAGGGCCAGCATAGCCCCATTTGAGCCATATGACAAGGTAACACAGTGCATCACAGTCCATGAAGATAGTTGCCAAGGGCCAGCATAGCCCCATTTGAGCCATATGACAAGGTAACAGAGTGCATCACAGTCCATGAAGAGAGTTGCCAAGGGCCAGCATAGCCCCATTTGAGCCATATGACAAGGTAACACAGTGCATCACAGTCCATGAAGAGAGTTGCCAAGGGCCAGCATAGCCCCATTTGAGCCATATGACAAGGTAAAAGAGTGCAACAGGCACAACAATAATAAGAAAAAAAGGCCAAATGGCAACTATAACAGAAACATCAACATGTGGACGGAGGATTCTTCTCTGCGCCCTTGGAGCATCTCCAGATCCTCCACTTACTGGTCATCCCCTTCATCGTCCTGTGCATGTCCAGCTACAGATTCAAGCATTGAATTCCACCGTCTCGTCTGACGGAGATTCATATGCTGAACCTGTAGCTGGGCCTGCATGGTGTCAGCCATCCCTCTCAGGACAGCTGCGTTCCTCAACACGGCCTGCTCTATGCGTGCTAGAGCTTCGAGCGTGAGCCATGTTGAGTCACAGCCTAAAATAAAGAATAAATAAAATCTTAATGATAATTACACAACAGACAAAATAAAAAGCAAAGATACATTGTCATCATAAAGACAAATAATTCTTTAAATTAATTTTTTGACATTGATTATTTACACATGAAATATGTTATTCAGACAGACCTAAACCATTAAATGGACATTTTAATCCAACATGTTGTCCCCTTTAATTGGTTTTTGATGATCCACTTTTACAGCTTGAGTGTCTAAAATCTTGTTAAAGGATTTACATTGTACTTACATTAGCAATTTTAAGATTTTAGTTATACTGTGGTAGGCACACCTATCCTTAAACATTTTGGCATTGAGGACAAGCTGTGTAAACATAGCAACCAGAAGAAATTACATTCCCACTGGGTTATACAAGAGATAATGTATGAACATTTGGACATAAATATTTGGATCCAAATAGTGGTGATTGGTATATGTAGTGATATCAAATTAAAGGGACAGTAAACCTAAATATTTTAGTTACTGATTCAGATAGAGCATGACATTAAAAAGAATTATTAATTTACTTGTATTCTTTAAATGTTTGAATTCTCAAGCTATATTTTAAATGCAAGAATGTAAGTTTATAGGGCAGGCCATTTTTGGTTATCAACTTTGGTTGTCCCTGCTGATTGATGGATACATTCATCCAACAATAAAGAAATGATGTCCATATTTTTTTATAATAATAAAAAAATATAGCCATTTCTTTGTTTCAATAAAGATAGCAAGAGAATGAAGAATAATTGATAAGAGTAGTAAATTATTAATTTGATTAACATTGCATGCTCTATTTGAATCACAATTGAAATATTTTCATTCAGTGTACCTTTAAGTATCTTATAATGTTGATTTTGAATGATACTCACAGCTGTGCCTGGGAAGGACAATCCGACACCCAGGACAATGAAGGTTGAGACAGGGGGGAGGGATGGGATTGGGTTGCGGAGGGATGGGCTGCTGCTCTGGGGTAGCCCGTACAGCTGGGGAGTGGTGAGTTGGGGGCTGGGCAGCTGGGGTAGCTGTACGGGCCAAAAGACGGGGAGAGCGGCGAATGGGGAGGTAGGGGCGTTTTTTGGGAGGGATATGACGGGACAAATGGGAAGGGCCGGGAGGGGAAGGGGACTGGGCAGGGGGCTGGGCAGGGGACTGGGCAGGGGGCTGGGCAGGGGGCTGGGCAGGGGGCTGGGCAGGGGACTGGGCAGGGGACTGGGCAGGGGACTGGGCAGGGGGCTGGGCAGGGGAGGAACAATGATTACCAGAAGCAGAGGATCCATCTGAAATAAATATAATAAATATATTAACATCTCATACATCATGAAATCCAAGCAACGCATTTCAACTTGATTATGTTTGCAATATACTTAGAAGTGTGTTTGAATTTCTAAACAATGATGACATGAGGATATGGTATGCATATAGGCACTCAGATGAATATCAATGACTGTCTGTACAATTCAAAAATTATTATTGTGGTTTGGCCTAGAATATGCATGTGACATCATGATGGCATGAATTTCAAATCCAAATATTTAAACAAATCCAAGCATATCTTCATGCTGCCTGATATATAAAGGGGGCAGTAGTGTATTTGAACAGACAAATAATATTCCTTTTTAAAGTGCAAAAGCTGTAGACTTTGAATGTCTTCAATAAAATGATTTCCAATAAATAAACATGTTGGATACATGTTAGATATATTTCACATACCATCAGACTCCAAGGAAGCCTCTTCCTCCTCCGTCCCACATGTTAAATCAATCTCTGTAAAACATAACATGTTGTGTACACGTTAAGATCAGATATTATAACATATGTTACTGTTGCTCAAAGACACACATCAATGTTGCATTAAAGATATACACACCCAAAGTTATGATTTACATCATTTTGATGGAGCATACAAATGACATTAGATTTGTTATTATCAATGATTCAGATTTTCTATTTATTGTTTGTATTAATTTTCAAATCATAAAAGCATAGTACATTGAACATTTAAGATTTCTCATGTGTGTATCACTTGATGATTGTTGTCAAAAATGAACCTGGAAACAAACATATGCTATACATCTTCTGAATAACAAAGGTGTAGACTAAGAAAGTTTTAATTCTTAATCTTTCAATATTCAAATAAAATTAATATATAATCAGAGGAGTCAATTATATGTTTGTTTCAAATGTTATGCTTCATCAGAATCATGCTCATAATATTGATTACCAATACACCTTCAATGACATATAAATGAGTCAATGGACTTACCAGAAGACCGCAAAGGCGGCTCTGTGTCAGTGCTAGATTCCTCTGGGCTCCCCACACCAACTCTCTCTATGAATGATATAGATATATATATTAGTGAACACATTTGGGATAGCACTAAATCACATCTGGATCGATTTATAAGAATAATCAACTTGAAAATGTGAAGAATAGAGCAGTCATTATAAAATAAAATGCTTGATTGAATCAAGGGGATTCTGTAAAAAATTATGTATTGAACATATGTTTAATTTCTGACTATATTAGATATCAAACTCATCTCATACGATGCTATTGCATATCTAAATATACCCATTGATCAATGTTCTTCAAAGAATACACACAAACCACATTTTGAATAACAGCTGTTGACAAATATAAACAAAGACATGTGGCACATCGAGCCATTTGTGCAATGTACAGTAATCTTGTTTAGGACACAACACATATTGATCACAATACCAAACCAAATTGATTAGTACAAATATGTAATCATGGTGCTGTTAGAGTATGCTTATATCTAGAAAGTAACTCCAACAGTGAATATGTGAATTATATATCAATATTGTCTAATCCAAAGAATGGAAGGATTAATGAATCTATTGTTTATTAAAGGGACACTGACATGATTTATTTCAATCATTGATTTCACTGTTCAAACTGTTCCAAATTATTTCACATTGACTCCTATTATAATTTTAATGTTGCTACATTTTAATCTTAAAGGCAGATAAGCAATATTGGATTCAATAAATATTGTTTGTTGAAGGTATCCACCAATCATCAATAAAAACCCAGGTTGGTCAACCAAAATTGAGCTGCAGATAAACGTACATTCTTGATTTTAAAATACATTTAGCAATAGAATATTTCACATATGATTATAGTATTATATTTAAATGTTGCTTAATATTGCATGCTCGATCTGAATGACAAAATTAATAATTTTAGATCAGTGTCCCTTTAATATAAAAAAATATTGATTTGATAAGGTTGGTGTTAATGAATTCTCTACTCCATATGTTGATGTAATGAATGGGATTGAGCATGCAATTTGAATCTAATATGTTATTTAAGGATATCCTTTGAATTATTTAATTTTCAGCTATTAAAGGGACATGAAGCTCTAAATGTGTAATTGTATACTTTTTGAAACTATGTACTACTGTTATCTCAACACATGATTTTAACTTTGACCCAATGCAAATTTAGGCATAAAAAAACAGCCAGATAATACCAGTAATGCATTGTTTAACATAAACCAAAATCAATATGTTTTCAGAAGAACTAAAACAATAGACTGAACCAATGTAGATCATAAAATGTTTAAACAAAACAATAAAATCATGTTTAAAAATCATTCAATGTAACATTTCGTTGGCATGATCAAAAATGGAATCTATATTTCCAAAAAAAATCATATGCAAAAGTGTGTGAGTTTTTAAAAAATGTATACAAATAAGATTAAGCAATACACAAGGGAAGAATATAAATTGGACATTCAAAGAATCTTAAATTAAAATTAAGATATCCAGAATAGATGGGATCTTTTAAATTTGAAAAAAATTCAGAGTAGTCTTACAATGTAATCCTCTGTTTATTTTTTTAAAATTCTTATTTGTAAATATTTTAGTAATCCATTTTGCAGATACATATAAATATTGAACAATGTGGATTTAGTATGTAATGTTCTGTCCATGTTTCTAAGACAAATGTCAATTAAAATGAGACATACCATACTGTGACAAGCCCTGGCTTGAAGATCCAGCACCAACATCCAGATCTGTAATATATTAAATGAGGATTGGATATCATTAATACAAATCATGCCATGTTTAAAATCTTTACATTATTAGCAAATCAATTAAAAAATATGAATCTTTTGGTAGTCCCATGAGTTAATTGTTTCCTCAATTCAATTCATGATAAATATATCCTGTACTCTTATTTTCAATCAGTTGTGTTGTTTACTGTAGCTTTAATTATTTATTGGTGTTATTTCATTCTCATCAATTGATGGGCATATGTTGGTTTTTTTTTTGGATTCTGCTTTTTTTTTTATTATGTATACTATTGAAAATAAGAATACTGTATTCTTCACATATATAATAATTCACATTTCATTTTGACCAACATGTATAAAGCAATGCCACTTACAGCAAAGCCATGTTAACGTGGATGCGAAATTCCATTTTCGCAATCATTGCGCAATGATTCCAAGCGGAATAACGCATCCGTCATTTGACCAACATGTATAAAGCAATGCCACTTACAGCAAAGCCATGTTAACGTGGATGCGAAATTCCATTTTCGCGATCATTGCACAATGATTCCAAGCGGAATAACGCATCAGTCATTTGACCAACATGTATAAAGCAATGCTACTTACAGCAAAGCCATGTTAACGTGGATGCGAAATTCCATTTTCGCGATCATTGCGCAATGATTCCAAGCGGAATAACGCATCCGTCATTTGACCAACATGTATAAAGCAATGCCACTTACAGCAAAGCCATGTTAACGTGGATTCGAAATTCCATTTTCGCGATCATTGCGCAATGATTCCAAGCGGAATAATGCATCCGTCATTTGACCAACATGTATAAAGCAATGCCACTTACAGCAAAGCCATGTTAACGTGGATGCGAAATTCAATTTTCGCGATCATTGCGCAATGATTCCAAGCGGAATAACGCATCCGTCATTTGACCAACATGTATAAAGCAATGCCACTTACAGAAAAGCCATGTTAACGTGTATGCGCAATTCAATTTCCGCTCTGTGACGCATATTCTGTAGAGCGCAAGAAACATCATTCCTATTTCATGTGTCACTAATCTAAAATCAGATATCTAAACATCATATGTAGTGTATGTTGTGAGATCTGGATAGGTTTAGGATCTGACTATATACACATTTTTAAATAAATAAGCAAATATTAAGATATTATATGAAGATGGATAGTTACCTGGTTCAGATTCTCTATCGGCTCCTCCCAGGCCACCGGACGGAGAAGCATCTGCCCTGGCCCCCGCGTCAGGAATTTCAGATCCCGCAGCAGGGAGGGAAGAAGAGGAGGCCGAGGATGGCCAGTATCTAAATCTTTTGGGGACCCGGAGATTGAGGAGCTCGCATAAAGTCACCTCATAAGGGAGTAGGTAGAGTTTCCGCAGGGCCTTTCTTTGGCCCCCTCTTTTACGGGCTTGTACCCACTCCCTTATGAGGTTGACTTTTTTGGACAATCGCAACCTCATCTCCGAATCTCCTCATGATTTGATCCTGGCTCCTCTGGACGCCACACACCAATTTCACCGCATTGGTGATAGACTCCCAGAGGGCCTTCTTAACAGGCGCATCTGTTGACCTCCTCTTGTTCCCAAACAGCTGGGGATAAAAGTTCTTGACGGCGTGGACCAGTGCAGTGCTCTCTTGCTTGGTGTACCTGGGAGGTGACATGCCTGCTGGGTTGTAGAATTTTTTTTTAAAGAAAATAATATATACTGCCTGCAGGCATTAGAGAACTGACAAAGATGGCAACGTGTGATGGACTTTTATATGGTGAAGTAAACATGAGATGCACCATGGGACAAGTTATCTGTACATCTGATTGGATAAAAGTTTGAAATATTGTTAGAATGTCTGTGAGACCATCCTGACTCAAGTTGTGTTTGTGTGATGAACTCGGATTGGCCGTTCCTTAATGTTTCATATCTTAGTAACTTCCTTACACATACCTCCTGGTGGTGCTGTAACTTCATTTTTCATGTAGACTTATTTGTAACTCATGGGCCTGTCATGCGGATATGTGTGACGCAGATTTAATATCCGTGATCCGTTAAATATTAATGTTTAAATTCTCTTTAAAATCTAATAGTGTCACATTATTAAATGTTGTAGACATTTTTCGGTTTAATAACGGTCTGTTTCTTTAATACAAATACACATTTAATATTGTATGTCTTTATTGTTCATAAAATAAATTTGTTGACTTATTGTGAAGTATTGACATTGCTCTATTAAATGTATTTCATAATGCACATTGATTGTGTGCTATTGCGTGACATTAGACTCTAATGTTTAAAGATGCTAATCTTGTGTTTCAAGATGCGTTTCCCACGCAATATTTCTGAATGTTCAAATTCAGGTTATAAGGTCAGTAACTTGGATAATCTGTTTATAAATGTTAAACTACAGGTTTGTTTGTTATTAGTAAATAAACCTCGAGCTTGTATTTGTCTGAAGTGCTCATATATGTTATTGTGCAATGGCGTCTTTATTTTTAAATAGACATTACAAACAAACAATTGTATCAAATGATCTGTAGAGATAGAAAATTGTTTAGACTTTAAAATGTAAATCAATTTATCTTTGTATTTAGATATCCTCAACAGAAGAAATTTAAATGCACATGGTTGAGTCAATCACATAAGGCATCTCTGTGCATCCACCAATCTTCATCTACTGAGCCTATCTCGATATGCTTTTCAAGCAAAGTATGTCAAGATAAGAAGAGAAGTAAATACACTCTTTAAATCTCTTAAAGGGACACTGTCCAAACAAATTTAGCGTTCGTGATTCCGATTGGGCATGAAATGTTAATCAACTTTATAATTTAATCCGATTCTCAAATGTTAAGAAATATCTTGTTATCTTTCTTTGCAAATCAATAATGATATTTTAGATTACGGACAATTTTGGCAAAAAACCTGGGTTGTCCTTGATGATTGTTGGATCAATTAATCCAACCAAAAAAAACAAGTTCTGTCCAGAGTACTGAAGCAAATAAACTATCTATTTAATGCCTTATTTTTAAAGTAATGATAGCAACATCACGAGGAACATTGATAATCTGAGACAAATTTAAAAGTTGCTTAAAATACAATACTCATTCAGAATGTATAAATCAATAATTTTTTAACGGTCTCCCTTTAAGTATATTTTGGGTTCATGTCCCCTTTAAAGAGACATTTCACAATAATGCTTGAAAAATCATAAACCTAGGCACCTTCCTTTTGCTAAATTAGTATAACATATGAGTAAATAAAATTTAGATTAACTTCTGGATTGTTTTACACACTGACTGAAATATATATTGTAATGGATGTATTTCGCAGTCTTCAGCTTAGAGGGACATTAAGCTATATGTTATGTATGCATTTTGGATAAGATTATAATATTTTAACACCTTAATATGTTTTGGTATTCAATCATTAGATTGTAATTATATATATTCTTGGATTAAATACATATCTACATAGGCTATTTTGATGATGATGATTGTTGGTTGCACATAGATGCCTTATGTAATTGACTAAGATATGTGCATTGATGTATATTTTTCAAAGTATATTTAAAGACTGAATGTAATTCTATAGTACTTTCTAAATATGTTTAAATTCTTTTATGATTTTTTAAAAATTAAGACACAATATACTTTGTGAATGTCCCTTTAAGGACCAAAACATTTTGAATGTTGATTTAACATTGACAAAAGAAACTAAAGGGGAATGAAAATTATATATACATATGTGATGTCTAACCCAAGAGGTAAGATTTTAAAAACTACATAATATTAATAACTATAGTAAAATGTCCCTTTAAATGACTCCACAAGAAAATAAAATCTATTAACATGGCATCCAATAACTAGCTTATGAAAAATATGACGTTAAATGACCTACCATTTAGAAATGTAAAAATTTATAAATTTAATAAAATAATGTTTTGAGATACCTAAGGAAGATACAAGATCTTATAAAATTAATTTTACATTCAACGACACTGTCACTTTAATGTAAGTGAACCACTTCCCCTTCTTAAAAGTGAAACAAAATAATTAATGTCAAATTTTGAATACATATCCGAAATTATTTGTACATCTAAGAATTTCAAAAGAAAAGCATCGATGGATCTCACTCCCCAATTAATTTAAAAAAGATAGTTTAATTTAATATTCTCTGAATCAGTGGATTTTATAAAATTAATGCATAATTTGATCTTATGCATGTGCTTGTCAAATAGACAACTACCAGTCATGGGAGTCAAATTGTTTTTTATTGACAGATTATATGGATATTTATTATAATCTGTTCAAAAGAGTGTATTTAATAATAAAATGTGGATTATTAACATTTAAAAAATTAAAAGTTTTTGAAACCAAAAAATAGTCCTGGAAGTCATCAGATGACAATCTGAAATTAAAAAAGAAATTTTTACAAAGTTAATATACACGTTGTCAAATATTCATAAAATACATTTACAATCATCTTGTGTCTATGCTCTAACTTTGTTCAACATTTTATAAAGATATTTATGATTTAAATTTTAAACTAAATAAAATAAACATACACCATTATATTGTGTTAGAAAAATTAAATTTAAATATCAGAATTTCGAATTATACATAATAATGTATATCACATTCCAATAATAAATACATATGTATGCTGAACATAAATGTAATATTTAATGTCCATTCAAATACCTCTATATCAACTATAATATGTATTCCTTTTTCTGATTGTGATGCCTAAATATCTAATTATGAACTAAATATGACTAATGTATGTAAGCTACTAATATTCAACAGTCTTCACTAGCATGCATTGGTACACCAACCTGGATAATGCATGGTCTTTGAAAGTCAATTCAGGGGTAAACTGTTGATCTTCAATAGGTGCCTTATTCATCACTTCATAAAATAGAGGATTAAAATCCAATCTAAAAATTAGAAATTCATCTAAGTGTCTGATTGTGATGCCTAAATATCTAATTATGAACTAAACATGACTAATGTATGTAAGCTACTAATATTCAACAGTCTTCACTAGCATGCATTGGTACACCAACCTGGATAATGCATGGTCTTTGAAAGTCAATTCAGGGGTAAACTGTTGATCTTCAATAGGTGTCTTATTCATCACTTCATAAAATAGAGGATTAAAATCCAATCTAAAAATTAGAAATTCATCTAAGTGTCTGATTGTGATGCCTAAATATCTAATTATGAACTAAACATGACTAATGTATGTAAGCTACTAATATTCAACAGTCTTCGCTAGCATGCATTGGTACACCAACCTGGATAATGCATGGTCTTTGAAAGTCAATTCAGGGGTAAACTGTTGATCTTCAATAGGTGCCTTATTCATCACTTCATAAAATAGAGGATTAAAATCCAATCTAAAAATTAGAAATTCATCTAAGTGTCTGATTGTGATGCCTAAATATCTAATTATGAACTAAACATGACTAATGTATGTAAGCTACTAATATTCAACAGTCTTCACTAGCATGCATTGGTACACCAACCTGGATAATGCATGGTCTTTGAAAGTCAATTCAGGGGTAAACTGTTGATCTTCAATAGGTGTCTTATTCATCACTTCATAAAATAGAGGATTAAAATCCAATCTAAAAATTAGAAATTCATCTAAGTGTCTGATTGTGATGCCTAAATATCTAATTATGAACTAAACATGACTAATGTATGTAAGCTACTAATATTCAACAGTCTTCACTAGCATGCATTGGTACACCAACCTGGATAATGCATGGTCTTTGAAAGTCAATTCAGGGGTAAACTGTTGATCTTCAATAGGTGCCTTATTCATCACTTCATAAAATAGAGGATTAAAATCCAATCTAAAAATTAGAAATTCATCTAAGTGTCTGATTGTGATGCCTAAATATCTAATTATGAACTAAACATGACTAATGTATGTAAGCTACTAATATTCAACAGTCTTCACTAGCATGCATTGGTACACCAACCTGGATAATGCATGGTCTTTGAAAGTCAATTCAGGGGTAAACTGTTGATCTTCAATAGGTGTCTTATTCATCACTTCATAAAATAGAGGATTAAAATCCAATCTAAAAATTAGAAATTCATCTAAGTGTCTGATTGTGATGCCTAAATATCTAATTATGAACTAAACATGACTAATGTATGTAAGCTACTAATTTTCAACAGTCTTCACTAGCATGCATTGGTACACCAACCTGGATAATGCATGGTCTTTGAAAGTCAATTCAGGGGTAAACTGTTGATCTTCAATAGGTGTCTTATTCATCACTTCATAAAATAGAGGATTAAAATCCAATCTAAAAATTAGAAATTCATCTAAGTGTCTGATTGTGATGCCTAAATATCTAATTATGAACTAAACATGACTAATGTATGTAAGCTACTAATATTCAACAGTCTTCACTAGCATGCATTGGTACACCAACCTGGATAATGCATGGTCTTTGAAAGTCAATTCAGGGGTAAACTGTTGATCTTCAATAGGTGCCTTATTCATCACTTCATAAAATAGAGGACTGTCATGAACCAAGCCTCCAGACGAAAAAGAAAAAGAAAAGGTCTGGGAGGCATTCTGCTAAGAAGGGCTGTGTGGGGATTTGAACCTGTGACTCTGTGGTTGCTATTTCTGTTTGCTTACATGTTGAGCCACAGCCAGTTCTAGCAATAGCATGGATCTTAAAAGATCTGATAAATAACTATTTGCCTTACTTGTTATTACACCTGTGCAACACACAGGTGTTCTCAATTCTGGAATTAATCAGAACCAACCCTGTGCAAAACCTCCCTATTTAAGGATGGCTTTTAGTCTGCATTTTTGTCTTCACATTAGATCTGTTTTGTCAAGTCAGAGCCTGTTTCCTGTATTTCTTTGGAGAAAGATTTCCTTTGCACCTGTTTACAAGGTATTACTAGGAGAAAGCCTTTACCTTTAAACCTGTTACCAATCTACAAGTTTGTTTCCTGCTTTATGCAATTCCTGCACTTGGCCATTGCCAGGAGAAAGATTTCCTTTGCACCTGTTTACAAGGTATTACCAGGAGAAAGCCTTTACCTTTAAACCTGTTACCAATCTTTGTTTCCTGCCTTGTGCATTTCCTGCACTCAGCAATTACAAGGAGAGAGACTTTACCTTTAAACCTGTTACCAGTTTGCAAGTTGTTTCCTGCATTGTGCAATTCCTGCACTCAGCAATTTCAAGGAGAGAGACTTTACCTTTAAACCTGTTACCAGTTTGCAAGTTGTTTCCTGCACACAGCAATTTCAAGGAGAGAGACTTTACCTTTAAACCTGTTACCAGTTTGCAAGTTGTTTCCTGCATTGTGCAATTCCTGCACTCAGCAATTACAAGGAGAGAGACTTTACCTTTAAACCTGTTACCAGTTTGCAAGTTGTTTCCTGCATTGTGCAATTCCTGCACTCAGCAATTACAAGGAGAGAGACTTTACCTTTAAACCTGTTACCAGTTTGCAAGTTGTTTCCTGCCTTGTGCAATTCCTGGACTCAGCAATTACAAGGAGAAAGACTTTACCTTTAAACCTGCTACCTGTTTACAAGTTGTTTTCTGCCTTGTGCAAATCTTACATTTCAGTTATTACCAAGAGAAAGACTTTCCTTTTTGAATCTGCATCTCTGCTTACTAGTTTTCTTTATTTTCACTCCTGCTGTATGTGGTCTTAACATACCTGAGTAGCATATTTAAATATTCTGCAAGTATTTGCTTAAACAAAGTATTTTGTTGTTTAAATAAATTTGTTTTCATTTTCAATCAGTATGGCTTCTACTAATCTTCCTTTAAAGCAACTGTTCCAGACAATGAGGCTCTCACATGATATCCTGAGACAGAACATGACAAGGACTGTGAAATACCATAAAAAAAATATATATATATAAGTGTCTCCAATAGGATGCCTCCACAGCCTTATTCTATCAAATAGTTGGCACTTACCATGTGAACATGTCTTTGTATGGTTTTCAAGGTCAGCATATTGGAAAGATAATGCCAGACATGATCCCATTGGTATACTTTAATTTCAATCTTGGCTTTTTCCACTGTCAGTCTGGGCAATCTTCACTGTCAGGCTTCAAATTCTTCCCTTTCAGTCTTTAGATTAAGTCAACTCCCTAATGGCAGAAAATTTAAAAATAAAAATATTACTACAAGTGTGGGAATCAGTTCTGTACCCCTCTCCCACCCCCCATTTCTGAATCAATTTCTGTCACTAGCTTACTAAGCGTGTGTAGCATCTTGTGTTCTG
Organism: Bombina bombina; assembly: GCF_027579735.1. Taxonomy (NCBI): domain Eukaryota; kingdom Metazoa; phylum Chordata; class Amphibia; order Anura; family Bombinatoridae; genus Bombina; species Bombina bombina. The sequence continues at coordinate 638,763,096 of NC_069505.1, read as the reverse complement.
TTCTATCAAGTGTGAAGAGGAGTCATATTGAGCAGAACGAACCTCTAATGTGTGACATTGAACCATAGCCATGCTAGAGGATATTGATGCTAGAGGATCCCTTTCTGAGTATGTACATTTTAAGTAATGTGTAAACTAAATACTAGTTTATAAAATGTATGCCATATGATGTATTTGTGTACAATTCATGCCAGCAACAGTCCATACATTTATACTTACCAGCTGATGTCCTCTTTAAAAACCAGGTGGCAAAGACTCGCTACAGGACCCAATGACCAGAGCATCACCTATATTAATAAATCAAACACATTTTTAGCATTTGATGAACAATCCTAACATGTTTGCACAATTCTCTACTTGTCATTTCCCTAGAGTTCACATCTATTGAAAATACTCCAGTCTAACTTCTATTCTTTACCGTCTAAAGTGGCGGTTGATGATTTCTGCTCTGACATTGAGCCCCTCGTCCCGGAATGGCCCCTCTAGAACAGGATCATCCTCCTCATCTCTGAGGAGGTTTGGGTGCGCCTGGACGCCCTGCAGCATCCCAGCCCGCTGTGCAATATTATGCAGGACACTACAGGCTACAATGATCTTAGCCACCTTCTTTGGGTTGTACTGGAGGGCTCCTCCCGACCGGTCCAGGCACCTGAACCTCATCTTCAGGAGCCCGAACATCCGTTCAACCACCGCCCTGGTTCTCTTATGAGCCCTATTGTAGCGCTCCTCAGACACATCAGTCGGGCTACGCAAGGGGGTAATAAGCCAAGGCCGGCTCATGTACCCAGAATCACCTATAAATTATGAACAGAACATAATTAAAACTGAATCCTCAAAATAGTATTTTGATTCCAATATAAAAAAATTTACACGATAATCCACTAACAAATGTTTATTTTTTAAATGAATAATCTAGTTCAATATTATTCTCTATCTTCCCATTTCAGCTAAGACATGCTACATATGCGTATTTCTCCTAAACCAAACCTTGTGTAAAATGCCAACTAAATGGTTACATTGCATTCTCTATCTGAGCATTTAAGGTAAGACATGCTACATATCTGCATTGAACTAAAACTAGACATTAGCGGAAAGAGACAATGACATGGTTAAATTGCATTAGCTAATATCTTCCCATTTCAGCTAAGACATGCTACATATGCGTATTTCGCCTAAACCAAACCTTGTGTAAAATGCCAACTAAATGGTTACATTGCATTCTCTGAGCATTTAAGGTAAGACATGCTACATATCTGCATTGAACTAAAACTAGACATTAGCGGAAAGAGACAATGACATGGTTAAATTGCATCCTATAGCTGAACATTACGCTAACATTTTAAAACTACAGTGGCAATTGTCAAACTAATTAACCATGTTGTGCACAAATACTCACAAACGAGATAACCAGGGGGCATTTGTCTTTCCTCAAACGGTCTCCACAGGGACAACTGAAAGAGGATGCGGGCATCATGACAAGCTCCTGCAAAATTCGCACACACATGCATAATCCTCATCTGTGCGTCACAAACATACTGCACGTTGAGGCTATGAAAATGTTTGCGATTTCTGAAGGGCAAGTCATCAATTGGAGCACGCAGCGCAATGTGGGTACAATCTATGGCTCCCAAGACATTGGGCAATTGAGCAATATCAAAGAATTCCCGCTTCAGGCGCCTCCAATCACCATCATTCTGTGGGAATCCTATGTATTGCTTACTGATACGTACCATGGCGTCCAGAAAGTTATCAAACACCACAGAGAATGTACCTTGAGCCAGGCCATGCATGTACAGTTCTCCGGATTGAAAACTCCCGGAGGCCAGGACGTATAGACAACTTAGCATCTTACTCATGCCGGGAACAGCAGTCCTTATTCTTATACGTGGCTCCAAATGAGGTTTAAGAAGATCGTAAAGGCCAATGAGCTGTTCGCGATTGAGCCGATACTTATCATAAACCTCAAAGTCGCTCATGTTTTCCAAGGTGGGTCTCACCCTGTAGACACGAGGACCTCGAACCAGATGACCCCTTTGTCTCAGTCTGAGCCGCCGAGGCTGCCTGATTCGACCAACAGCTAGTTCGCCAATAGCAGCACCAGCAGCGTCTACCATGTCATCGTCATCCATCTTTCAAAACAGCGTAACAAGGTAAGCACTTGATCTGATGTGGATCACAAGTGATGCTTTGGCCATGTTGTTTGGGGGATTTATAGTACAATTAGTCCAATGGTAGTGAATTTGTAATGATTGCTGATTGTATTCACTTGTTTGTATGTGAGCGGCGCGAATGCTTTCACAGTGGGCGTTTTTTTTGTTGTTTGCTGAAATGTTGTTTTCCCACAATGAATCTCAATGTGAAAGTGTCAAATATCACACATACAGTGCATGTTCATATGCGTAATCGATATTTCTTAAACGCGATCTTATAGTAACAAGCACACGTCCAGGCTAACATGAATGAAAGTGCATAGTTGTGTATAATGTGCATCGAATGTGATCGATCAATGTTGCTGCAATATTGTTTGTAAACGATAAAGTAACATCTGCCATCTGTAGTATTGTATATATAAGTGATTGCCGAGCTGTCAATATTGTATGCGTCCCTTTAAAATCGCAATAATTATTCAGAAATTCCCGTCTGCCATCTGTAGTATTGTATATATAAGTGATTGCCGAGCTGTCAATATTGTATGCGTCCCTTTAAAATCGCAATAATTATTCAGAACTTCCCGTCTGCCATCTGTAGTATTATATATATAAGTGATTGCCGAGCTGTCAATATTGTATGCGTCCCTTTAAAATCGCAATAATTATTCAGAACTTCCCGTCTGCCATCTGTAGTATTATATATATAAGTGATTGCCGAGCTGTCAATATTGTATGCGTCCCTTTAACATCTGCATAATAATTCAGAACTTCCCGTCTGCCATCTGTAGTATTATATATATAAGTGATTGCCGAGATGTCAATATTGTATGAGTCCCTTTAAAATCGCAATAATTATTCAGAACTTCCCGTCTGCCATCTGTAGTATTATATATATAAGTGATTGCCGAGATGTCAATATTGTATGCGTCCCATAAAAATGGCACTAATACTGAAGCACTTCCGGCTGTCATCTGTAGTATTGTATATATAAGTGATTGCCGAGCTGTCAATATTGTATGCGTCCCATAAAAATGGCACTAATACTGAATAACTTCCGGCTGTCATCTGTAGTATTGTGTATATAAGTGATTGCCGAGCTGTCAATATTGTATGCGTCCCATTAAAATGGCACTAATACTGAATAACTTCCGGCTGTCATCTGTAGTATTGTATATATAAGTGATTGCCGAGCTGTCAATATTGTATGCGTCCCATTCAAATGGCACTAATACTGAATAACTTCCGGCTGTCATCTGTAGTATTGTATATATAAGTGATTGCCGAACTGTCAATATTGTATGCGTCCCATTCAAATGGCACTAATACTGAATAACTTCCGGCTGTCATCTGTAGTATTGTATATATAAGTGATTTGAGATCTAACAATATTTATTAATTGTCCCATTCAAATCTCCCTAATAATGCTGTTCCAAACTGTTGTTTACGTATATGTTGTATTGTAGTATTGAGTGTTAAAGTTCAGAAAGGGGCGGTACAGTCGTGAATCTGTGATGTGAATCTTCTAATGACGTCATGATATTATTAACCTGCCTATGTAGTTCTGAAATCCTCATTGTGTTGTTGTATTGTACTACATTGTTATTGTTTGCTGAATAAAATATAAATGTGTGCTTTGTGGTTGCGTGATGGGTGATGCGTGTTATGTACATCTACGTATATATTGTGATTGTGTCCCACATATGCTGACTTCTATATAGCGGTGTGGCATTGTTGTTCATTCCCATAAAGTGACATCTGTAATCTGGTGTAATGATGTTTTTGTTGTACGTAATTCCTAATGGTTTATTGTGATGGAATCATGATGTTAAAAGTACAGTAAAATCCATATGTTCTGTTTTGTGATTCCTAGAGAGAATGTAATGTGTTTTTCCCCCATCATTTGAATGCACATGTATGAGTGAATGATAAAAGTAATGTATGTGCATCCATGACTGATCATGTGTTATGCCTATGTAGATATGCTGTTGCTGCAAGCATATGAGTTGAATAAATGAAATGCAATAATAAAGGTAAATGAGAGGTGTTTCCCATTGTGTAGTGTTTGTGAATCCTGAAAAGTTTACATTATTTTTGTGTCCGTTTAAATGTAATATTTTTTGTATAAAAATTTGTTACTAGTGATGTTGATTTGTAGTTGATGTAATCTAAAAGTGTGAAACAATTTAATGGTGTTGTGAATATTCAATAATTAAAATCCATAAGTCCACCATAGGGAAATAGTAATTTCTTGATGTATTTATCATAGCTGTGTCTAACGCAGAAAAGCATGTATTTTTTTCCTATTTCTAGCGCTGGTATTTGGAGTTTTTTTGTCTACGCTATTTGCGTGCGTTAGGGAAATCTGTCTGTCGCGTGCACGAGCACGTCTTCCCCATAGAAGTCAAGGGAGGCTCCAAATTTTGGTCAATATTTTTTTCAAAGACTGGTTTTCCTCGTAAAGTGAGTGACGTCATGAGCTTGTGTGAAAAAGTAGCTAAATCTTGTTCATTTTAGTAAAAAAAACTTGTTTGTGTATGTCATGTGGTGTATATTTTTTGTATGCATCGATGAGTGTATGTTTGTGATAATCTTATTAGTTATATTAAGCTATATGAGGGTCTTTTCCCGTGTGTCAATGTAAGTCAATGGGAAAATGGATTTGTGTTGTTTTTTTTTCTAACACCCGAGATCTCGCAACTTTGATCCTTTGTATTTGGATGAAAAATTATAAAATCAGAAAAATAAAAATAGTGTTGTGTTTGTATGAGTGTAAGTGTAGTTTGTGTAATATTTGTTTTGTGATTCGTGGATGTTTATTTTGTCGGTATATGTTTACTACTGGGTTTGAGCTGTCGGTAGAGATTTGTGCGTTGGGTGATTTTTGAGTGTCGGTAACTGAACTCTAAATACCAGAGTCCGTAAAAAAACAGCGTTAGGAGCCTCTAACGCTGGTTTTCACGGCTACCGCCAAACTCCAAATCTAGGCCTATGTATCTCTATAACACAATATTATACATTAGCAAGAGCACTAGATAACAGCACTATTACCTGTCATGTAGTGCTACAGATACTACCTAGGTATCTCTATAACACAATATTATACATTAGCAAGAGCACTAGATAACAGCACTATTACCTGTCATGTAGTGCTACAGATACTACCTAGGTATCTCTATAACACAATATTATACATTAGCAAGAGCACTAGATAACAGCACTATTACCTGTCATGTAGTGCTACAGATACTACCTAGGTATCTCTATAACACACAATATTATACATTAGCAAGAGCACTAGATAACAACACTATTACCTGTCATGTAGCGCTACAGATACTACCTAGGAATCTCTATAACACACACTATTATACATTAGCAAGATCACTAGATAACAGCACTGTTACCTGTCATGTAGTTCTACAGATACTACCTAGGTATCTCTATAACACATAATATTATACATTAGCAAGAGCACTAGATAACAGCACTATTACCTGTCATGTAGTGCTACAGATACTACCTAGGTATCTCTATAACACAATATTATACATTAGCAAGAGCACTAGATAACAGCACTATTACCTGTCATGTAGTGCTATAGATGCTACCTAGGTATCTCTATAACACACAATATTATACATTAGCAGGAGCACTATATAACAGCACTATTACCTGTCATGTAGTGCTACAGATACTACCTAGGTATCTCTATAACACACAATATTATACATTAGCAAGAGCACTAGATAACAGCACTATTACCTGTCATGTAGTGCTACAGATACTACCTAGGTATCTCTATAACACACAATATTATACATTAGCAAGAGCACTAGATAACAGCACTATTACCTGTCATGTAGTGCTACAGATACTACCTAGGTATCTCTATAACACACAATATTATACATTAGCAAGAGCACTAGATAACAGCACTATTACCTGTCATGTAGTGCTACAGATACTACCTAGGTATCTCTATAACATATAATATTATACATTAGCAAGAGCACTAGATAACAGCACTATTACCTGTCATGTAGTGCTACAGATACTACCTAGGTATCTCTATAACATATAATATTATACATTAGCAAGAGCATTAGATAACAGCACTATTACCTGTCATGTAGTGCTACATATGCTACCTAGGTATCTCTATAACACAATATTATACATTAGCAAGAGCACTAGATAACAGCACTATTACCTGTCATGTAGTGCTACAGATACTGCCTAGTTATCTCTATAACACATAATATTATACATTAGCAAGAGCACTAGATAACAGCACTTTTACCTGTCATGTAGTGCTACAGATAATACCTAGGTATCTATATAACACACACTATTATACATTAGCAAGAGCACTAGATAACAGCACTATTACCTGTCATGTAGTACTACAGATACTACCTAGGTATCTCTATAACACACAATATTATACATTAGCAAGAGCACTAGATAACAGCACTATTACCTATCATGTAGTGCTACAGATACTACCTAGGTATCTCTATAACACATAATATTATACATTAGCAAGAGCTCTAGATAACAGCACTATTACCTGTCATGTAGTGCTACAGATACTACCTAGGTATCTCTATAACACATAATATTATACATTAGCAAGAGCACTAGATAACAGCACTATTACCTGTCATGTAGTGCTGCAGATACTACCTAGGTATCTCTATAACACACAATATTATACATTAGCAAGAGCACTAGATAACAGTACTATTACCTGTCATGTAGTGCTACAGATACTACCTAGGTATCTCTACAACACACAATATTATACATTAGAAAGAGCACTAGATAAGAGCACTATTACCTGTCATGTAGTGCTACAGATACTACCTAGGTATCTCTATAACACACAATATTATACATTAGCAAGAGCACTAGATAACAGCACTATTACCTGTCATGTAGTGCTACAGATACTAGCTAGGTGTCTCTATAACACACAATATTATACATTAGCAAGAGCACTAGATAACAGCACTATTACCTGTCATGTAGTGCTACAGATACTACCTAGGTATCTCTATAACACAATATTATACATTAGCAAGAGCACTAGATAACAGCACTATTACCTGTCATGTAGTGCTACAGATACTACCTAGGTATCTCTATAACATAATATTATACATTAGCAAGAGCACTAGATAACAGCACTATTACCTGTCATGTAGTGCTACAGATACTACCTAGGTATCTCTATAACTCACAATATTATACATTAGCAAGAGCACTAGATAACAGCACTATTACCTGTCATGTAGTGCTACAGATACTACCTAGGTATCTCTATAACATAATATTATACATTAGCAAGAGCACTAGATAACAGCACTATTACCTGTCATGTAGTGCTACAGATGGAACCTAGGTATATATATAACATAATATTATACATTAGCAAGAGCACTAGATAACAGCACTATTACCTGTCATGTAGTGCTACAGATACTACCTAGGTATCTCTAGAACACAATATTATACATTAGCAAGAGCACTAGATAACAGCACTATTACCTGTCATGTAGTGCTACAGATACTACCTAAGTATCTCTATAACACACAGTATTATACATTAGCAAGAGCACTAGATAACAGCACTATTACCTGTCATGTAGTGCTACAGATACTACCTAGGTATCTCTATAACTCACAATATTATACATTAGCAAGAGCACTAGATAACAGCACTATTACCTGTCATGTAGTGCTACAGATACTACCTAGGTATCTCTATAACATAATATTATACATTAGCAAGAGCACTAGATAACAGCACTATTACCTGTCATGTAGTGCTACAGATGGAACCTAGGTATCTATATAACATAATATTATACATTAGCAAGAGCACTAGATAACAGCACTATTACCTGTCATGTAGTGCTACAGATACTACCTAGGTATCTCTAGAACACAATATTATACATTAGCAAGAGCACTAGATAACAGCACTATTACCTGTCATGTAGTGCTACAGATACTACCTAAGTATCTCTATAACACACAGTATTATACATTAGCAAGAGCACTAGATAACAGCACTATTACCTGTCATGTAGTGCTACAGATACTACCTAGGTATCTCTATAACACAATATTATACATTATCCAGAGCACTAGATAACAGCACTATTACCTGTCATGTAGTGCTACAGATACTACCTAGGTATCTCTATAACACAATATTATACATTATCCAGAGCACTAGATAACAGCACTATTACCGGTCATGTAGTGCTACAGATACTACCTAGGTATCTCTATAACACACAATATTATACATTAGCAAGAGCACTAGATAACAGCACTATTACCTGTCATGTAGTGCTACAGATACTACCTAGGTATCTCTTTTTTTTTTTTAATATTTATTTAAATCCAGCAGAGTGTACAGACAAAATGAATACAACCTCTTTGTGCCGCGCAGGGCCAGGTAACTATTACAGAAATCCTCAAAAAAAAAACAAACAAACAAAAAAACAGTTTTAAAGCACCAATTTCATTATCCTTTTGACAAATTAATGGTCCCCTCGATGGAGAGTTTGTACACTTGACTGGGGTTTTTCTTATTTTATTTACATAAAAAAAAAGAAAAAAAAAAAAGGAAAGTAGAAATAAAACAAACAAAGAAGAAAAAAGAGAGAAAGAGAAAAAAAAAAAAAAAAAGGGGGGGGGGGAAAGAGGGGAGAAGAAAAAAAAAAGGGGGTGCAAGAAGAGAGAAAGAGATAGAAAGGGGAACCACCCGTTTCAGACTACACTCAGAACTCTACCAAGCGCCCAGGAGCACCAATTCTGAGTTCCTAAAAGGAAAGATAAAGTCATGCATTTCTGTATCTGGTAGTGACTTAATGAAGGCTGACCATTTACTAAAGAATCGTCTAATGTCTAAGTCATTGTCTAAGTTAGTGTCCCTTTGTTCCAAGAGGCATTGTTTTTTCAGACAGTTCTTTATCTCTGGAATAGATGGTATTACACTCGACTTCCATTTTTTAAAAATAAGATATCTCGTTGCCAGAATAGATAGGAATATTAGTTTATCCTTTGGGTTATGATCCCCAGGACCAAAGACAATTAGTGACTGTGTAAGACCCAGATGGGAGATCCTAAGGGTTTTGTTAATCCAAAACTCGAGTTTGTACCAGAGGTTTCTTATCCTAGGGCAGCTCCAAATCATGTGTGTTATATCCGCTGCAGGGAGTGAACATTTTGGACATTTGTTGAAACTAGCATAGTGAATTTTGTCGCCTTTTTTGGGGGTGAAGTATGCGTTGTGGAGAAGTTTGATGTGCATCTCACGCCATGTGGCTGAGAGAGAGACCTGTGCCACTTTACAAATTGAGTTTTGGATGGTTTTTGTATCAATACTCGATTGTGTTAGTAGCTGATTCCAAAAAGCAGTAATTTTCTCTAGCTCTACTTCACCTTTCCCTGATTTGATTAACTGGTAACATGGGGAGATGGATCTGATGCCGTTTTTAAACAGGGTAATCCAGCCTTCCAATTTGCCCAAGTTCCAGCTCCAACCTGTCGCATTCATTAGTTCAGATAAGAGGTGTCTGACTTGTAGGAATGCAAAGAATTCCTTGTTGTTAATATGAAACTCTGCTTTTAACTCATCAAAGGATTTAACAATATTTCTCTCTGAGTCCCAGAGTTGGATCACCCTGCTCAACCCCAAGTCCTGCCATTTCTTGAATATTCCTGAACTAACTCCTGCGGGAAATTTCGGATTTCCCTGTATTGGGAGATATTGAGAGATTTTACAGTTTAGGGATAGTAGATTGCCTATTCTCCACCAGGCTCTTAATGGATTGGAAAAAGATTTGAATCTTTTGATTCTGGCTGGTAGATCTTTTGGTGGACAGTGGGCCAGCGCTAGCAACTGATACGGGCTACACATATTCTCCTCTAAAGATTGATTTGTGACATAATTACCCTGGGATATCCAATCGGCTACCACGCGGGCTAGAAAGGCATAGTTGTAGGATCGAATATCCGGTAGTGCGAGGCCACCGCTCTCTTTTGGTAAAGAAAGTTTGTTTAAGGAGATTCTCGGTTTTTTTTCCTGCCAGAGAAATTTGCTAAGTGAACTGTTTAGACAGCGAATATCTTTCTCCAGGAGGATTAGTGGAGTCTTCTGTAAAACATAAAGGAGTTTCGGGAGCAGGATCATTTTAAATAAAGCGGTCCGTCCAGATAGAGATAGTGGGAGGGATTGCCAATTTTTAAGTTTCTCCCTAATCATCGCAAAGATTGGAGAGAAATTGAGGTTGTACATATCCCCCGGAGATGAGGGGATTAGGATTCCAAGATATTTAAGAGATGTTTTAGACACGGTGAAGGGAATATCACGAGGGGAATCTTTGTTTTGTCTCAGCCATAATAGTTCCGATTTTGCTTTATTAATCTTATAGCCCGAGAAAGACCCGAATTGTGTAGTAATGTTTAATAATTTGGGGATGCTGGTTTTAGTATCTGAAAGGTATAGCAAAAGATCATCCGCGTATAAAGCTATTTTTATAACTTGTTTCCCCACCTTAATGCCTACAAGTTGTTGCCTAACCATATTTGCTAGTGGTTCAATTGTGATGTCGAAGAGCAGGGGGGACAGGGGGCACCCCTGACGCGTTCCCCTTGCAAGAGTTATCTGTGCAGAGACTATAGAATTGATAATCAGAGTAGTGTGTGGTTCTTTGTAGAGATTCCTAATGAATTCAAGAAATTTGCCTTTGAAACCAAAGTTTGCCAGGGATGTAAAGAGATGATCAAAATAATCGAATCGAACGCTTTCTCTGCGTCGATCGAAACAATAGCCAAGTCAGGTGCCACCCCCTCCCCCCCTCCCTCCGACACCTCAACTTTCCTGAAATACTCTGTAACAAGCACAGCCTCTCTGATTTTAGCTGAAGAATTTCGGCCTCTGAGAAACCCCGCCTGGTCTGGATGTATTACAGTAGCAAGTGGTGCCTGTAGACGTTCAGCAAGAATAGAACAGAAAATTTTATAGTCTCCATTCAGGAGGGCTATGGGCCTATATGATTCTTTAAGGGAGGGATCTTTACCTCCCTTTAAAATTAAAATAGTGTTGGAAGCAGAAAAAGAGGTGGCTACCGGGTCGCCTTTGATATACATACTGTTGTATAAGTTGTTAAGATAGGGAGTGATCTCAGAATTCAGAATTTTATAAAACTCGTTTGGAAGACCGTCTGGTCCTGGTGATTTATTATTAGCAAGATCTGTAATTGTTTTATTTATCTCTATTTCAGTGATTGGGGCATTCAAAGAATTGGCCATTTCCGCTGAAATATTTGGGTAAGATATTCGACTCCAGAATTGGGATGCCTGTGCAGTGTCTGAGCTCCTGCTTGCATAGAGGTCCTGATAATAGCTAGCAAAGACTTCTGCTATCGCTTCTGGATTGTCAATAGGATTGCCATCCCTTTGGATACTTTCAATAAGTGATGTTTTCCTTTCCCTTTTCACCAGGTTTGCCAGTAGTTTGCCAGATTTGTTGCCGAATCTATAGATTCTGGCTTGAAGTCTAAGGTCCCTCTGGCTTTCCTGGAAGATTGCAAATGTGTCTTTAGTATTTTTGGCCCGAATATATTTTGCCCAGTTTCTGGGTGATTTTTCAAGTAGATATGAGTTGTATGAATTGATTACTGAGCTGGTGATTTCTTTCTCCCTTTGTCGTACTTTCCTGACTCTTTCTGCGCTAAAAGCTATGATTTCACCCCTGAGGACTGCCTTTGCAGCCTCCCAAAAAACCAGTGGTGAGCCTATGTGACCCTGGTTGTGGTCAAGATAATCCAAGAATTTAAGTTTAAGCCAATTCTTAAACTTCAAATCGTTCGCAAGAAAGGAGGGAAATATGAAACGTGTTGGTCCCTTTTTGTAGCAGCTAGTCTGAACCTCGAGCGAAATGGGACCATGGTCCGATAGAAAGATAGGAGATAGGCCTGCTTTTACTTCTGACAGGCTTATTCTATTGCTGATAAGAAAGAAGTCAATTCTGGACATCGTTTTGTGCGCCTTAGACAGACAGGTGAAGTCTCTGACATCGGGGTTTTGAAGTCTCCAGATGTCTCTTATTGCTAGATTATGCATGATAGATTTTATTAGTTTAGCTTCTAAGTTATCCCGTTTTTGTTTAGGCGACTTACTAGAAATTCTAAGTCTATCTAATGGGCACTGTGGAGACATATTGAAGTCGCCGCCTAGTATTAAGTGTCCCTCCTGGACAGAAAGAATTTTAGCCTGGATCCCGTGCCAGAAGCTGGGATCTAATTTATTAGGGGCATAAACATTACACAAGGTGTAGATTGTTTTATGGATTTTAGCTTTAATTATTACATATCTCCCATCGGGGTCTATATCACTGTGGGTCACCACTTGGCCAATTTTTTTCCCAATCAGGATCGCCACCCCTCTCTTCCTCCCCTCACCCGGGGAAAAGAAAATTTCTTTCACCCAGGTTGATTTGAGTTTCTGGGATTCCTCTGCTGTCAGATGTGTTTCCTGCAAGAATGCTATATCGGCCCCCGATTTCCTTAGATATGTTAAAATGGCCTTTCTTTTAATCGGGGTGGAGATCCCACCCACGTTCCAGGAGATTAGTTTAAAATTTGCCATAGATGTTTAACCAGATATGTCTACGATCAGCCTGAGTGTAACTAGCGCAGGTGGGGGGGGAAGGGATAGGAAAGAAAAGAAAGGGGTGGAAAAAAAGGCAAGGCAAGAGGGAAAAGAAAAAAAAAAAAAAAGGGAAAGAAAGCACCTGGAGGGCTTAAAACCCCATCTATCGTATTTTCCTGAAGCAACATAATCCTACTCATATTAGAGAAAAAAAAAAAATAAAAAGACAAAAAAAAGAAGAAAAAAGGGGGAAGAACTGTAGAACATCAGAAGACAAAACCTATTTTTAACCTGGTGGATATGTGCCTGTAGAGTTAGAATCTTTTAGATGTTGTTCAACTTCTTGAAGAGTATTAAAGATGTAAACATTCTCAGCTTCTTTAATTTTAAGTTTTGCAGGATAGATAATGGTGGCTTGGTAGCCCTGTTGGATTAATTTTGTACACATAGGAGCTAGCACCCTCCTTTTGGATGATGTCTCAGCTGAAAAATCTTGAAAAAGAAGAATTTTCGATTCTCCAATGGTAATAGGCTGATTTTTACGATAGAATTGCATCAGGGTAACCTTATCTTGAAAGTTAAGAAGTTTTGCAATTACTGGTCGGGGTCTGTGGTTACCTTTGTTATCCAACCAGGGCCTACCAAGCCTGTGTGCCCTCTCTACTACTATCGGGGGGTAGTTAGGTGGGATCTTAAGAAGCTGAGGTAAGCGCACAGAGATAAAGGAATTTAAGTCCTCATAACTATTATCCTCAGGGATCCCTATAAGGCGAATATTATTTCTACGGGCGCGATTCTCCATATCTTCAAGTTTAGCCTGAATTGCAATTAAAGAATGTTTGGTAGAATCTAGGTTAGTATTGTGTAGCGTGGTAAGATCTTCAAGATCTGACACTCTCTGCTCAATTTCATTGATTCTGCCTGCAAACTGTCTGATTTCCTGGGATAAAAGGGTAATGTCTTGCCTGATCTCTAATTTTAATGCGTCAAAATTAGGAGCTAATGCTTCCGCTATTTTAGTGACCAAGATTTGCATGTCGGATATGTCAGTTAGGGGAGGTACAGTGGCAAGTGGTTCCTGTGGTTCAGCTGGGGTTTCTATGGTGTTCTTACCTCTCCTATCTCTATGCCTTGCAGCCATAGCTGGCGAGGGAGTCTTGGCGTGAGAGTGAAGAAATTTATCCATGTGACACTTCAACAAAGAGGGGGGAGACGTATTAGAAAGAATTATCCGAGTGCAAAAAATAGGGAAGAAAGTGAGGAAAGGGAGTGAGGGAAACTGTGAATGGGTGTGAGGAGGGTGCGTGCTCTTTTTTTTTTTTTTTTTTTTTTAAGGCCTGGTTTCCCAGTTCAATTAGAAAACATAAGTAAGAGCAGACAAAGAGAAGAATATAATCCAGGGACCAGGATGTGATTTTAAGACTCGCTCGTCAGGGCTTACGTGTGTAAGTGAGAGATACTAGTAGGGAGAACCACTAGTTCTAGGCAGAATCACTCCACTTGAATGTTGCCTATTATTTTTAGTCTATTGACTGCGCAGGTGACCCTAGACCTAAAGTAATCTTACTGAAGAGTATCAGAGTCTATGTATTTTTGTATCTAGACTTATCTTTCAAAGTGATCAGATTATGGCTAGGAAGACGCTAGTTATGAACTAGGCAAGACTTTGTGTAGCAAAATTTACAATATAAACCGTCTTTAAAAGAAAGTTCTAGATTCTAACGTTACAGTAGTTTTGTGCTGCTAATAAGTTGCAACAAGTTAACCTCCTGGAGTGTGAAAAAATTCTGGTTATACGCTGTTGCTTTAAATTTCCAAAAGTGTCCCAGAAAAAAAACAAACAGAGAAGAGGGCAAATAAGCAGACCAGGATTATAGAAATTCTCTTTTAGGCTTAACAGCAGAGGAACGTTAATTTCAGAGAACCTTGGTGCCTATGAAACAGGGGCAACAGGGTGATTTATTTTAGTCAGAGGTGTCTATATTCTGTAGGTAATTAAATTCCTCAGTACAGAGGTAATTACTCTAGAGACTAATATTTAGCATTGAGGGGGCACTAGGTTCAAAGAATGAGTTTAAAAAACCCCCTAATGAAGATTAGTTGTACACTATCACACTAAGTTCTTAGCGTGTCCAGAGACTAATATCAGAAAGGGAGAACTCATGTTGTTTCAATTAAGACTTCTCCACAGTCTCTCATTCACTCCCTCTCTTACTACCCGGGGAGAGAGAAGGAAGTTTTTTTTTTTTTATATATTTATTTATTATTATCCAACAATGTACAACAACATAATTTGGGCAAAATTATTACATTGACACATCTCACAGGATGATTTAAACATAAAAAAAAAAAAAAAACCAGCAGAGTACAACATATGCTTTTTCTAACCACATATTTAGCTTTAAAATTCCTTTTTGAAACTATAACTAACATAAGTCATTACAATAGGATGCAAAGAAACCTTTCTTGACCCAACTCAAGGTTACATTTTAGGCCACACAATTTCTTGACATTCATATCTCTACAAATATAAAGAATTAATAACGTACAGATACATATGTTGAATATAGATTATACCTTTCTACATCTTACAAAAAAATACATCCTGTATTTTCTTAGCCCAATTATAAAAAAAAAAAATAAAAAAAAATTAATGTCTAAATTCCTGGTAGTACTAATACTTAACTTAATAGATACCTAGGTTATAGCCCTAGAGAAATGATGCACTTGTTGGAAAGATTTTCTAATGAAATAACAAACACTTAACAATAAATAACAAAAAAACACATGAGACAAAGAACAAGAGTAGGGGAGAGGAAAAAAAAAAAAAAAAAAAAAAAAAGGGGGAAGAAGGGGGGAAGGAAAAGAAGGAAGGAAACCCCGGTACCTCTCTCTTCACCCCTCCACCTCTCAATATATGGCAATTAAAATAAATTTCCGAAGCTAACTGTCATACTGCGTGGGCAAAAAAGTTTCTATAAGTATCGGTAGAGCCCAGGGGAGCTAATATTCGCTTCTGTATAGAAAGTGAGTATAAATTAATTATCGGACTCCAATTCCTAACAAATACCTCGGCCCTATCTTTAAATTGTAAAATTGTATTATGTGATTCAAACACAAGTTGTTGGAGCAACATGTTACGAAAGTGAGAGAATCTGGGAGGAAATCTGTCTTTCCATTTTTTCAATATCAGAATTCTAATTACCATAATTATTGTATTTAATATCCTGATATTTTTAGGTTTAACTCTAATTAGGTTTGGATGTATCAAAAAGATTATATGATAGGCTTGTATTTTAAAACAGTCATGGAACTGCCGATTATACCAGTGGTTAACTTTGCCCCACAGTTGGTTTATTTTGGGGCAATAGAAAACCATATGTAGAATATCCGCATTTGATAAGTGACATTTTGGACACCATTGTTGTATTGAAGAAGAGAATTTAGACATTTTGAGGGGAGTTAGATATGAATTGTGTAATAATTTAATCTGTGATTCTTTCCATGCAATTGACACATTCAATTTCTCCAGTGCAGAAAAACTATAAGAGATATTAATTAATTCAAATCGAGGGAAATGTTGACACCAGAAAGAGACCAAATTTTGGGAAGAAATTTGGCCCTGTTTTGCAAGCATTATATTGTATAAAAGAGAAATAGTAAATTTGCCTGCAACAGCTTTTTTAATACACTCATTAATGTCTGACCATCGCAAATCAATACAACTATCCCAATCTTGCGAGTTAATAAAGTGCCGGGTTTGAAAATATGCAAATAGACTATGTTTTGGTAAATCAAATGAATCCATTAGATCGTTAAAAGAAAATATCTGTCCTGAAGAACCAATAAGTTGGTACATATACTTAAGGCCCTTTTGAGCCCATATACAATATATTTGCTCATTAATTCCTGGAGTAAATTCTGGGTTGCCTTGAATTGGTAAATACGCTGAGAATCTAAAATCTATATCGCCTATACTACAAATTTTTTGCCATGCTATGATTATATTCTTAAAGGATATAAGATTACAAATGTTTGATGGGAGTTTTTTTATTCAACAATGCAAAATTGCTTTTAAGGAGAAGGGGGCTATAAATAAACTCTCTATCTCTGCAGACAAAATTTGGTTTGAACTGATCAACCAACCCATAGCTATTTTGGTTAAAGTCATCAAGTTGTAAAGTTTAATATCCGGCAAAGCCAATCCACCATTTCTCTTTTTTTGGCAAAGTTTAGCAATTGAGATACGAGGCTTTCATTCTTTCCATAAAAATTGTGAACATGCAGTATGGAATTTTTGAATTTCCTGGTTGGGAATGAATAATGGAAGATTTTGCAGTAAATAAAGTATCCGTGGAAAAATAATTATTTTAACTAGGTTAACTCGAGCCGAGAGAGGAAGGGGAAATGACAACCAATTTTTAAGATCTGAAATGGCTTTCTCAAAAACCGGTTTAAAATTTAAATTATACCACATCTTGGGATTCCTATGTAATATAATACCCAAATATTTGATATTGTCTGTGTTTTTAAAAGGGTGATCAATACAGCTTCCCTTATGTTTTTTTATCCATAAAAGTTCACTTTTTTGGAGATTTATCTTATACCCTGCAAATGAACTGAAAGTTGAAAGTAAATAAAGAATTTTTGGAATGGACTTTATCGAATCCTCTAAAAAAATTAGCAAATCGTCAGCATAGAGAGAGATTTTGAACGCCATTGTGCCCACTCTCATCCCTACTAGTTCTGAACGGAGCCAGATTGCTAGAGGCTCAATTGCAATATTAAACAATAAAGGCGACAAAGGGCAGCCTTGTCGGGTGCCTCGCCCTAACACGATTTTATTTGAAAGATTGCCATTTATCAAAAGTGCTGAGTATGGATTTTTATAGATCTTGGCTATGAAATCTAAGCAATGACCTTTAATACCAAAACTTTCTAAAGAATGTAGCAGGTGATCCCATGATATGGAATCAAATGCCTTCTCGGCGTCTATAGAAAGTATAGCTAGATCCTTATCAAGCTTATCATTGTTTGGAGTCAGATTTTGATTCCAAAAAAAATCTAACAATATTTCAACTTTCCGTAAGTTAGAGGTTACAGTACGTCCGTTGATAAAGCCCGTTTGATCCATATGGATTATTTTAGGCAAAAATTTGTTCATTCTATTAGCTATGATAGATAAAAGAATTTTATAATCTGAATTTAAGACAGATATAGGTCTATATGAAGCTGTGTACTCAGGGTCTTTACCTTTTTTATGGATAAGGGTTATATTAGCTGCTGAGAAGAGATTTGATATAGGGGAAGAAGTAATATAATAATTATTAAACATAGCCACTAATAAGTTACTTATCTCTTCCATAAGTATTTTATACAATTCTACCGGGATCCCATCTGGCCCTGCAGCTTTGTTCAATTTTGCATTTTTTATTGTTAACAATATTTCTTCCTTAGTAATAGGTGCATTCAAGATTTCTACATCTGAGAAGGAAAGTTGAGGGATGGTAATCTTATTCCAAAAAAAATCTTTATTAGAATTGTCTATCGGTTGGGTGTTATATAGTTCTTGAAAATATTCAAAAAAAACTTTTCTGATATTGTTATTGTCTGTAAATCTTTGGTGTGCAACCTTAATAGCCGGAATATAATTTCTGCTTTTGTTATTTTTGGTAATTCTGGCCAAGTATTTGGCTGAACTACCATAATGACCTCTAAAACGATTGGACAGTTTAATATCTTCCTCAAGACATTGCTGCTTAATATATATATCTCTTTTAATTCTGCACTGAGAATAATATATCCAATTGCTCTGGGAAGAATTAAGCTTATATTGATTAAAAGCATTTTTAACTTGGTTAGATAATTGTCTTTCATTCTGTAGAGATTTCTTTTTATAATGACATAAATAAGACTTAATTTGGCCTCTGAGTACAGCTTTAAAAGTTTCCCAGAATATTTCACTTTTATTGTAGTATGAAATATTGTTCCTAAAGAAATCTTGCCATTGTAGTTTTAGCCAATTTATAAATTTGCTGTTATTACATAAATAATGAGGAAAAAAAAAACTAGAATTATGAGAATTCTCTCTTTGATATAAATGGATATTAAGAGAAATTATCGCGTGATCCGAAATAATAATATCATAAATTTGAGGAGATAGACCTAGCTGAAGAAGCTGTTCTGAGACTAAGATATAATCAATCCTTGAGAATGTACAATGCGCTTTGGATTCACAAGAAAATGTTATGGTGTCAGGAAATTTAGTCCTCCAAATGTCATTAAGTTTAAGAGAAGAACAAAAGGTTTTAAAATATTTGCTAGCCTTCATATCTTGTCGTTTGCTCTGGGACATTCTATCAATATTCGGAGAGAATACCATATTAAAATCCCCACCTAAAATAAGTCTATCACTACAATGAGGATATAATTTGTTTTGAATTGTGTCCCAAAATCTGCAAGAAAACTGATTTGGACCGTAGACATTGCATAAAATTAGTTCATATCCTCTAATCCGAATCTTCATAATGATAAATCTATTATCTGTATCACATTCAATACTAATAGTTTCAAATTCTAATTTCTTATTAAATAAGATAGCAACTCCACACTTCCGGCTCACACAAGTGGTTGCGATAACCCGTCCTACCCAACGTGATCTTAATTTAGGAAGTTCAGCCTCTTTAAGGTGGGTTTCTTGTAGAAATACAATGTCAGGGGAGTGTTTACCCAATAAAGATATAATTTGTTTACGTTTAATAGGGGATGTTATTCCCCCGACATTCCATGAAAGAATTTTAAGAGGTGCTATCATGACAACTTAGTAACCTTGATCTAATAGGCCACGATAGGTAAGGTAAAGATATATGTGTGGGTGAGGAGGGGGAGAAAAAAAAAAAAAAAAAAAAAGGGGAGAGGGAGGTACCGGGGGAGAAAGAAGAGAAAAAATAAAATAAAAAATAGTATTTTAATAATAAAATCACATAACACAAGACAAGATTTAAAACAACCTGGATAGAACATCTGTCTAACCAGAGACACCGCATGATTAGATAAGATCTGAAAGTAATGGGAATATTATTATTTTAAAGTTTATCATGGATAAGAAAATCTCTAGCTTCTTTACTGTTATTAAGTGTGTTAATTCTGCCATTATTCTCCACAATTATTTTTGCTGGGTATATCATCCTAACTTTATATCCTTTGTCTATCAATTGTGGGAAGAAGGGGGACATCTCCTTTCTTTTTATCTGGGTTTCATTCGAGAAATCTTGAAAGAGAAGTATTTTGCGATTATCTATCATGAATGGCAAGTTTTTACGGTAATATTTAAAATACTCTAATTTATCTTGAAAATTTAGAACTTTAAATATAAGCATCCTATCTCGGCTAGGGCCCTCTTGATTAGATCTATTTGCTCCTACTCTATGTGCTCTTTCTATAGGAATAGGTAGTTTTTCTTTAGGAAAACCTAACATTTGAGGGAGAAGCTGGGAAGTAAAATGGATTAGGTCATCATAAGCCGGTGTTTCGGGGAGGCCCACTAATCGAATATTATTGCGCCTAGCGCGGTCTTCAATATCCTCAATTTTAGCTGTTAGAGTAAGTAATTTATTATCATGTTTGTTGACTACTTCTTCTTGACTATTAAGTTGATCCTCTATATTAGAGATCCTTTCCTCAGCCTCTGTTAGTCTAGAGGCAAACTGTTTTAGATCAGATGCTATTGCTGCAATTTCATTTGTAATGCCACCTAATTCCTTTTTAATTGAATCTAGCTGGGGGGAAAAAAATTCCGATAATTGCATCATTAGTGCTGGATACTCTTGAGGAGTGGTTTGGGTTTCAGCAATGCTATCAGAGCTATTATCTAATATTTTGGACTTCTTATCTTTTGCTTTTGGCGGCATAATTGGTGATCGTGTGTTAGAATGAGTGAGAAATTTTTCCATATAGGAAAAAGAATACTTGTGTGTGAATATATATATATATATATATATATATATAATATAAATAAATAGGTGTAGTGATGTTCAAAAACTAAGTAGCTTAGTTAAATAGTGTAGCGAAGAGAAAAAAAAAAAAAAAAAAAAAAAAAAAAAAGAATAAAATAACTAAAGTGTTTACAAATTAAGTAAGTGTAGCAATTGAGCTCCTAATAAGTGCGATGGTGAAAAAGTGTAGTTAAACATGTACTAGCAATATTATTATAAGGTGCCAAAATTACAATAAACTATCAGCAAATATCCAAAAGAATATGTCATCACTGATACTTGATGCCAAAAGAAAAAGGGAGAGAAAAAAAAAAAAAAGAATTTGCTTTCTAATTTTCATACACAGCACATTTAAAGAAGAGTCTATGATATCTTTACAGCAGTACAGATAAACCAATGTAAAGTTGTGTGGCTATAAGATCTGAGGGATTTCTCCTAAATATAAACTCTTTTTTCTAAATTACAGAATCTACTAACTTAAATATATATATGCATGTAATCAATATAGCCTTTATGGCTCTTAAATTCAAAACAAAATAGCTAACCAACAGTAATTAGATAACCAATTTTAAGATACCAAGCATCATATCGTCATAGCATATCATGTAAAACAATTTAAAGGCCTAAATAGTGAAACTTTCTGATACTAGACTTAGTACCAAAATCCAAACCAGCTAACTTGACTTGTCTTTATCTTTACACACTTTGTATGGGGCCTTTTAACAGCCACAAGGTTTACAGAAACAACAAAAAAAAAAAAAAAAAAAGCTGGATAGTGTCTCTTTATGCCAACAGATTGACAACTGGATAGCGTCTCTTTTAACTTACCAAGTAGTTATATCTTAAACTCAATCACTGGACAAGGGCTCCAGAGAACAGCAGGCTACATATACAGACCCTTGTAGGTAAATATGTACTCTTAAAGAATGGATAATATCTTTACTCTAAATATTATTTACATAAAAGAGAAAAGGGTTATTAGATTATCCAGACTTTGTATGTAATTTTCACTGCGACTAAATATGATTTCTTTCTGGAAGCAAGGTTTCTGTAGAGGCCCTTAGTAGCTGTATACAGTCTCTATTAAGATAACCGGTTTCCGCTAAGGCCCCTTTTTCCTTTTTACTTTCTCTTCCTTTTTCCCCTCTTTCCTCCCTTCTTTTCCTTTTCTTCCTTTTAGCTCCTCTAGCCTTTTTTTTTTTTCTTTTTTTTTTTCTTTTTTTTTAGGGGAACACAGATTGCAACAAGATTTACAGGAGAGTCTTTGAAGACTGGAAAGCGTCTCTTTTATAGTTACTGGTTTTCAGGAAAAACATTTTTTTTTTACCAGCTGTGTAGTGTCTTTTTTAATTTCCAGGATATTAGACTTGTATTTAGTAGCTAAATAGAGGGTTCCATATATCGCCAAACTTGTACTCAGATCTTTGTTGATATATAGAGACCCTGAAAGGCAAGACAGCGTCTCTTTAACCAAATTCCTGTAGATTTCTGTAAATATATGAAATCCCCAGATAGGCTCCCTAAAACAGTGGCAGATTTTAAGTTTTAAAGCCAGGCAAACGGGATAATCCGGCCCTTTAAGGAGATGACTGAGGCAAAAAAAGAAGAAACCGAGAATGCAGAAAATTATGCTTATCCAGAGATTATTCTCCCATATGTCTCTAAGAAAATACAGGCTTTTTAATTCGGCCCAGATGTATAAGGATAGAAATGCAAGGATACCGGTACCTTCGTTTCAGAAGCGATGAGGTCCTATGATCTGTGTCATCAGCCGAGAGGCTGGTAAGCTAGATTCCGGATCGCTCCAGAAACAGGACTCACCTGCCTCAATCGACGTCTGTTACACTAGGTGGGCACTGCTGTTACCCTGCTCCGTCTTCCCATCACACTTGCTCCGTAAGGCTGTGTTATTTCTCACCCTCAGATATTTCTGAACCGGTTCCTGTACCTGAGCCGCATCCGCAGCGTCCACTGCTGCTAAGATCTGTCTCAGTTCCTTCCTTGGATCCAAAGAACAAAGTAGCGGTGCGGCGTGTGCCAATACGCCTTTCAGCAAAGTACTGACTTTTTCCCCGGAGCAAAGGACAGATGGCTCCAATGGCTCCAATGCCCAACAACAAGCTCACAGATGTAGAGTGAGAGCGGTAAGGGCTTCAGGATATGGGGCACGATGAACCAACAGAGCTCGGTACACAGAAGCAGCTTGTTACCCGGGAACTACTGCTCGCATTCAATTCTCGCGCTTCACCTCAAGCTCCGCCCCAAACAATCGTCAGTCAGAGAGAGAAGGAAGTTAATTAACCCTGAGGGGGAAAACACAGCATTAGGTTAAACCTAAAAAAAAATAAAAAATAAGTAAATAAATAAATAAATTGTAAGTTTTAGCAGTACAGCAGTTATGCACTACCAAAAAATTGCAACAAATTAACTTCCTACAGTATAGGAAATTCTAAGTATATAGTGTTACTTTAAATCTAAGATGTAACTTAGATAGTGACAGTTAAACCTCCTAGAGGAGATGAAACTAAGAAAACTTAGAGGAGAGATCTTTTAACATAAAAAGTTCAGGTAAATTCAGGTAGGAAGGAAACTTTCTCCAGGGGGTACTATGTTCAAAAGCTGTAAGCACAGAGGTACTTCAACCAGGTTGGAGGAAATGAAGAGTTAGGGAGCGAAAAGTATAATCAAACAGTTATGATGATTTCATCCCTTGATGTTTCGTTGTAATTTTACAGATTTGATCCTGTGTGTTTCTCTTCTCTTTGCCCCCTCTTCTTCTCCTTCCTCACAATCAACCCCCGTTTCTTCCTTATAGACCAGAGATCACTTCTTAATTATTCCCCCTACTCCTCCTGCACCACTCTGCCCCGATATCTATGTTGTAGACTCCAGAAAAGTCAAGGTGTAGCACTTGAGGAGTGAATACCTAATAACGTATTGTTAATAGATCTTATATTATATTAGTACAGGAGTATTCTGTTTAAAGGTTGGGAAAAAAGTACCAGTGTAATAAAGTCTCCTAGGAATACACCATTAAGCCTCTAGATCCGGTATTAACCCCTCTCCTCCAACAGACAAGCCAATATCAAACAAGGTCCTGCACGGCTCACCTTTCACCAACTGCTTCTCACTCACCGACAGGAGGTATGCGCTGAGGCCCACAGGAACAGGGATCCGTGCTTTCGCCAGCCCTTCTCCACCTCAGGACAGGCTCGACTTGGCCTTCTACGCCCCTCCTCCTCTCGCGCAGCACCGGTGGGAGAGGAGAGAGGGGCACCGGCTTCAGATCCGGATACGGCAAAGAGGCAGACCGGGCTGGGGAATAGTCTCTTGGCAACACGCCAAGCAGCGCTCTGCTCGGCGCTCACCCCCTCTCTCGCAGCACCGGTGGGAGAGGGGGAACCAGCCACAGGGGAGTAGGCCCGGCCCGCGGCAGAAGGAGGACGAAATTCCGGCAGGTGAGTCAGATGATATCTCGCCTCCGAGCAAGACAGACCTTGACTGGAGTATGGCGGTCGGTACAGATTCGGCAAATCACAGAAGGCACCTGAAGCCGGGACTGGTGAATCTTGGTGTGGGAGGAGGAGGAGGGGGAGAAAAAAGAAAGAAAAGTTTTAGCTACATGATATTTGTTTGCAGTTTCCTTACGTATTGTAGGTCCGGCTTATTGTAGGGGGTGAGAGAGTACAGGAAGAAGTAGGGAAGGAGACGGCCTTGGGAAGTTTTAAAAAGTTAAGTTAGAACTTCCATATGAAAAATACACGGACTAAACCCGATAGCAAGGTCCAAACCAACAGGGCTTTATAGAAAAGAAAGAAAACAGTGCGATGGAAAGGCACTGTTGGGTTCCAGTAACGATGTAACTGACTATCCAGGTAGCAGCCCCATTTCTTGGGGCAAGGCGCGAGAGGAATACCGCCAGCAGCTAATGGGACGGAGAAGAGAGCTCAGCAGCTGTTACTTGCTCCTCCTCCACCGGAACCTAGAGCATCAAGAGCATGCGTGCAAAAATGCTTCTATTACCACTACCTAGGTATCCCTATAACACACAATATTATACATTAGCAAGAGCACTAGATAACAGCTCTATTACCGGTCATGTAGTGCTACAGATACTACCTAGGTATCTCTAGAACACAATATTATACATTAGCAAGAGCACTAGATAACAGCACTATTACCGGTCATGTAGTGCTACAGATACTACCTAGGTATCTCTATAACACAATATTATACATTAGCAAGAGCACTAGATAACAGCACTATTACCTGTCATGTAGTGCTACAGATACTACCTAGGTATCTCTATAACACAATATTATACATTACCAAGAGCACTAGATAACAGAACTATTACCTGTCATGTAGTGCTACAGATACTACCTAGGTATCTCTATAACACACAATATTATACATTAGCAAGAGCACTAGATAACAGCACTATTACCTGTCATGTAGTGCTACAGATACTACCTAGGTATCTCTATAACACACAATATTATACAATAGCAGGAGCACTAGATAACAGCACTATTACCTGTCATGTAGTGCTACAGATACTACCTAGGTATCTCTATAACACAATATTATACATTAGCAATACCACTAGATAACAGCACTATTACCGGTCATGTAGTGCTACAGATACTACCTAGGTATCTCTATAACACAATATTATACATTACCAAGAGCACTAGATAACAGCACTATTACCTGTCATGTAGTGCTACAGATACTACCTAGGTATCTCTATATCACACAATATTATACATTAGCAAGAGCACTAGATAACAGCACTATTACCTGTCATGTAGTGCTACAGATACTACCTAGGTATCTCTATAACACAATATTATACATTAGCAAGAGCACTAGATAACAGCACTATTACCTGTCATGTAGTGCTACAGATACTACCTAGGTATCTCTATAACACACAATATTATACATTATCAAGAGCACTAGATAACAGCACTATTACCTGTCATGTTGTGCTACAGATACTACCTAGGTATCTCTATAACACACATTATTATACATTAGCAAGAGCACTAGATAACAGCACTATTACCTGACATGTAGTGCTACAGATACTACCTAGGTATCTCTATAACACACAATATTATACATTAGCAAGAGCACTAGATAACAGCACTATTACCTGTCATGTAGTGCTACAGATGCTACCTAGGTATCTCTATAACACACAATATTATACATTAGCAAGAGCACTATATAACAGCACTATTACCTGTCATGTAGTGCTACAGATACTACCTAGGTATCTCTATAACACACAATATTATACATTAGCAAGAGCACTAGATAACAGCACTATTACCTTTCATGTAGTGCTACAGATACTACCTAGGTATCTCTATAACACACAATATTATACATTAGCAAGAGCACTAGATAACAGCACTATTACCTGTCATGTAGTGCTACAGATACTACCTAGGTATCTCTACAACACACAATATTATACATTAGCAAGAGCACTAGATAACAGCACTATTACCTGTCATATAGTGCTACAGATACTACCTAGGTATCTCTATAACACACAATATTATACATTAGCAAGAGCACTAGATAACAGCACTATTACCTTTCATGTAGTGCTACAGATACTACCTAGGTATCTCTATAACACACAATATTATACATTAGCAAGAGCACTAGATAACAGCACTATTACCTGTCATGTAGTGCTACAGATACTACCTAGGTATCTCTACAACACACAATATTATACATTAGAAAGAGCACTAGATAACAGCACTATTACCTGTCATGTAGTGCTACAGATACTACCTAGGTATCTCTATAACACACAATATTATACATTAGCAAGAGCACTAGATAACAGCACTATTACCTGTCATGTAGTGCTACAGATACTAGCTAGGTGTCTCTATAACACACAATATTATACATTAGCAAGAGCACTAGATAACAGCACTATTACCTGTCATGTAGTGCTACAGATACTACCTAGGTATCTCTATAACACAATATTATACATTAGCAAGAGCACTAGATAACAGCACTATTACCTGTCATGTAGTGCTAAAGATACTACCTAGGTATCTCTTTAACATAATATTATACATTAGCAAGAGCACTAGATAACAGCACTATTACCTGTCATGTAGTGCTACTGATACTACCTAGGTATCTCTATAACTCACAATATTATACATTAGCAAGAGCACTAGATAACAGCACTATTACCTGTCATGTAGTGCTACAGATACTACCTAGGTATCTCTATAACATAATATTATACATTAGCAAGAGCACTAGATAACAGCACTATTACCTGTCATGTAGTGCTACAGATACTACCTAGGTATCTCTATAACACACAATATTATACATTAGCAAGAGCTCTAGATAACAGCACTATTACCTGTCATGTAGTTCTACAGATACTACCTAGGTATCTCTATAACACACAATATTATACATTAGCAAGAGCACTAGATAACAGCACTATTACCTGTCATGTAGTGTTACAGATACTACCTAGGTATCTCTATAACACACAATATTATACATTAGCAAGAGCACTAGATAACAGCACTATTACCTGTCATGTAGTGCTACAGATACTATCTAGGTATCTCTATAACACACAATTTTATACATTAGCAAGAGCACTAGATAACAGCACTATTACCTGTCATGTAGTGCTACAGATACTACCTAGGTATCTCTATAACACAATATTATACATTAGCAAGAGCACTAGATAACAGCACTATTACCTGTCATGTAGTGCTACAGATACTACCTAGGTATCTCTAGAACACAATATTATACATTAGCAAGAGCACTAGATAACAGCACTATTACCTGTCATGTAGTGCTACAGATACTACCTAGGTATCTCTATAACACACAGTATTATACATTAGCAAGAGCACTAGATAACAGCACTATTACCTGTCATGTAGTGCTACAGATACTACCTAGGTATCTCTATAACACAATATTATACATTATCCAGAGCACTAGATAACAGCACTATTACCGGTCATGTAGTGCTACAGATACTACCTAGGTATCTCTATAACACACAATATTATACATTAGCAAGAGCACTAGATAACAGCACTATTACCTGTCATGTAGTGCTACAGATACTACCTAGGTATCTCTATAACACAATATTATACATTATCCAGAGCACTAGATAACAGCACTATTACCGGTCATGTAGTGCTACAGATACTACCTAGGTATCTCTATAACACAATATTATACATTAGCAAGAGCACTAGATAACAGCACTATTACCGGTCATGTAGTGCTACAGATACTACCTAGGTATCTCTATAACACAATATTATACATTACCAAGAGCACTAGATAACAGCACTATTACCTGTCATGTAGTGCTACAGATACTACCTAGGTATCTCTATAACACAATATTATACATTAGCAAGAGCACTAGATAACAGCACTATTACCTGTCATGTAGTGCTACAGATACTACCTAGGTATCTAAATAACACACATTATTATACATTATCAAGAGCACTAGATAACAGCACTATTACCTGACATGTAGTGCTACAGATACTACCTAGGTATCTCTATAACACACAATATTATACATTAGCAAGAGCACTAGATAACAGCACTATTACCTTTCATGTAGTGCTACAGATACTACCTAGGTATCTCTATAACACACAATATTATACCTTAGCAAGAACACTAGATAACAGCACTATTACCTGTCATGTAGTGCTACAGATACTACCTAGGTATCTCTATAACACACAATATTATACATTAGCAAGAGCACTAGATAACAGCACTATTACCTTTCATGTAGTGCTACAGATACTACCTAGGTATCTCTATAACACACAATATTATACCTTAGCAAGAACACTAGATAACAGCACTATTACCTGTCATGTAGTGCTACTGATACTACCTAGGTATCTCTATAACACAATAATTTACATTAGCAAGAGCACTAGATAACAGCACTATTACCTGTCATGTAGTGCTACAGATACTACCTAGGTATCTCTATAACACAATATTATACATTAGCAAGAGCACTAGATAACAGCACTATTACCTGTTGTGTAGTGTTACAGATACTACCTAGTTATCTCTATAACACAATATTATACATTAGCAAGAGCACTAGATAACAGCACTATTACCTGTCATGTAGTGCTACAGATACTAGCTAGGTGTCTCTATAACACACAATATTATACATTAGCAAGAGCACTAGATAACAGCACTTTTACCTGTCATGTAGTGCTACAGATACTACCTAGGTATCTCTATAACACACAATATTATACAATAGCAAGAGCACTAGATAACAGCACTATTACCTGTCATGTAGTGCTACAGATACTACCTAGGTATCTCTATAATACAATATTATACATTAGCAAGAGCACTAGATAACAGCACTATTACCTGTCATGTAGTGCTACAGATACTACCTAGGTATCTCTATAACACACAATATTATACATTAGCAATAGCACTAGATAACAGCACTATTACCTGTCATGTAGTGCTACAGATACTACCTAGGTATCTCTATAACACAATATTATACATTAGCAAGAGCACTAGATAACAGCACTATTGCCTGTCACGTAGTGCTACAGATACTACCTAGGTATCTCTATAATACAATATTATACATTATCCAGAGCACTAGATAACAGCACTATTACCTGTCATGTAGTGCTACAGATACTACCTAGGTATCTCTATAATACAATATTATACATTATCCAGAGCACTAGATAACAGCACTATTACCTGTCATGTAGTGCTACAGATACTACCTAGGAATCTCTATAATACACAATATTATACATTAGCAAGAGCACTAGATAACAGCACTATTACCTGTCATGTAGTGCTACAGATACTACCTAGGTATCTCTATAACACACAATATTATACATTAGCAAGAGCACTAGATAACAGCACTATTACCTGTCATGTAGTGCTACAGATACTACCTAGGTATCTCTATAACACACAATATTATACATTAGCAAGAACACTAGATAACAGCACTATTACCTGTCATGTAGTGCTACAGATACTACCTAGGTATCTCTATAACACACAATATTATACATTAGCAAGAGCACTAGATAACAGCACTATTACCTGTCATGTAGTGCTACAGATGCTACCTAGGTATCTCTATAACACAATATTATACATTAGCAATAGCACTAGATAACAGCACTATTACCTGTCATGTAGTGCTACAGATACTAGATAGGTATCTCTATAACACATAATATTATACATTAGCAAGAGCACTAGATAACAGCACTATTACCTGTCATGTAGTGCTACATATACTACCTAGGTATCTCTATAACACACAATATTATACATTAGCAAGAGCACTAGATAACAGCACTATTACCTGTCATGTAGTGCTACAGATACTACCTAGGTATCTCTATAACACACAATATTATACATTAGCAAGAGCACTAGATAACAGCACTGTTACCTGTCATGTAGTGCTACAGATACTACCTAGGTATCACTATAACACAATATTATACATTAGCAAAAGCACTAGATAACAGCACTATTGCCTGTCATGTAGTGATACAGATGCTACCTAGGTATCTCTATAACACACAATATTATACATTAGCAAGAGCACTAGATGGCTGCACTATTACCTGTCATGTAGTGCTACAGATACTACCTAGGTATCTCTATAACACACAATATTATACATTATCAAGAGCACTAGATAACAGCACTATTACCTGTCATGTAGTGCTACAGATACTACCTAGGTATCTCTATAACACACAATATTATACATTAGCAAGAGCACTAGATAACCGCACTATTACCTGTCACGTAGTGCTACAGATACTACCTAGGTATCTCTATAACACACAATATTATACATTAGCAAGAGCACTAGATAACAGCACTATTACCTGTCATGTAGTGCTACAGATACTACCTAGGTATCTCTTTAACACACAATATTATACATTAGCAAGAGCACTAGATAACAACACTGTTACCTGTCATGTAGTGCTACAGATACTACCTAGGTATCTCTATAACACACAATATTATACATTAGCAAGAGCACTAGATAACAGCACTATTACCTGTCATGTAGTGCTACAGATACTACATAGGTATCTCTATAGCACACAATATTATACATTAGCAAGAGCACTAGATAACAGCACTATTACCTGTCATGTAGTGCTACAGATACTACCTAGGTATCTCTATAACATAATAGTATATATTAGCAAGAGCACTAGATAACAGCACTATTACCTGTCATGTAGTGCTACAGATACTACCTAGGTATCTCTATAACACACAATATTATACATTAGCAAGAGCACTAGATAACAGCATTATTACCTGTCATGTAGTGCTACAAATACTACCTAGGTATCTCCATAACACACAATATTATACATTAGCAAGAGCACTAGATAACAGCACTATTACCTGTCATGTAGTGCTACAGATACTACCTAGGTATCTCTATAACACACAATATTATACATTAGCAAGAGCACTAGATAACAGCACTATTACCTGTCATGTAGTGCTACAGATACTACCTAGGTATCTCTATAACACACAATATTATACATTAGCAAGAGCACTAGATAACAGCACTATTACCTGTCATGTAGTGCTACAGATACTACCTAGGTATCTCTATAACAGACAATATTATACATTAGCAAGAGCACTAGATAACAGCACTATTACCTGTCATGTAGTGCTACAGATACTACCTAGGTATCTCTATAACATAATAGTATATATTAGCAAGAGCACTAGATAACAGCACTATTACCTCTCATGTAGTGCTACAGATACTACCTAGGTATCTCTATAACACAATATTATACATTAGCAAGAGCACTAGATAACAGCACTATTACCTGTCATGTAGTGCTACAGATACTACCTAGGTATCTCTATAACACATAATATTATACATTAGCAAGAGCACTAGATAACAGCACTATTACCTGTCATGTAGTGCTACAGATACTACCTAGGTATCTCTATAACACACAATATTATACATTAGCAAGAGCACTAGAGGGCAGCACTATTACCTGTCATGTAGTGCTACTGATACTACCTAGGTATCTCTATAACACACAATATTATACATTAGCAAGAGCACTAGATAACAGCACTATTACCTGTCATGTAGTGCTACAGATACTACCTAGGTATCTCTATAACACATAATATTATACATTAGCAAGCGCACCATAGGGCAGCACTATTACCTGTCATGTAGTGCTACAGATACTACCTAGGTATCTCTATAACACACAATATTATACATTAGCAAGAGCACTAGATAACAGCACTATTACCTGTCATGTAGTGCTACAGATACTACCTAGGCATCTCTATAACACTTAATATTATACATTAGCAAGAGCACTATATAACAACACTATTACCTGTCATGAAGTGCTACAGATACTACCTAGGTATCTCTATACCATAATATTATGTATTAGCAAGAGCACTAGATAACAGCACTATTACCTGTCATGTAGTGCTACAGATACTACCTAGGTATCTCTATAACACAATATTATACATTAGCAAGAGCACTAGATAACAGCACTATTACCTGTCATGTAGTGCTACAGATGGTACCTAGGTATCTCTATAACACACAATATTATACATTAGCAAGAGCACTAGATAACAGCACTATTACCTGTCATGTAGTGCTACAGATGCTACCTAGGTATCGCTATAACACATAATATTATACATTAGCAAGAGCACTAGATAACAGCACAATTACCTGTCATGTAGTGCTACAGATACTACCTAGGTATCTCTATATCACACAATATTATACATTAGCAAGAGCACTAGATAACAGCACTATTACCTATCATGTAGTGCTACAGATACTACCTAGGTATCTCTATAACACAATATTATACATTAGCAAGAGCACTAGATAACAACACTATTACCTGTCATGTAGTGCTACAGATGGTACCTAGGTATCTCTATAACACACAATATTATACATTAGCAAGAGCACTAGATAACAGCACTATTACCTGTCATGTAGTGCTACAGATGCTACCTAGGTATCGCTATAACACATAATATTATACATTAGCAAGAGCACTAGATAACAGCACAATTACCTGTCATGTAGTGCTACAGATACTACCTAGGTATCTCTATATCACACAATATTATACATTAGCAAGAGCACTAGATAACAGCACTATTACCTATCATGTAGTGCTATAGATACTACCTAGGTATCTCTATAACACACAATATTATACATTAGCAAGAGCACTAGATAACAGCACTATTACCTGTCATGTAGTGCTACAGATACTACCTAGGTATCTCTATAACACATAATATTATACATTAGCAAGAGCACTAGATAACAGCACTATTACCTGTCATGTAGTGCTACAGATACTACCTAGGTATCTCTATAACATAATATTATACATTAGCAAGAGCACTAGATAACAGCACTATTACCTGTCATGTAGTGCTACAGATACTACCTAGGTATCTCTATAACACAATATTATACATTAGCAAGAGCACTAGATAACAGCACTATTACCTGTCATGTAGTGCTACAGATGGTACCTAGGTATCTCTATAACACACAATATTATACATTAGCAAGAGCACTAGATAACAGCACTATTACCTGTCATGTAGTGCTACAGATACTACCTAGGTATCTCTATAACACACAATATTATACATTAGCAAGAGCACTAGATAACAGCACTATTACCTGTCATGTAGTGCTACAGATACTCCCTAGGTATCTCTATAACACAATGTTATACATTAGCAAGAGCACTAGATAACAGCAATATTACTTGTCATGTAGTGCTACTGATACTACCTAGGTATCTCTATAACACAATATTATACATTAGCAAGAGCACTAGATAACAGCACTATTACCTGTCGTGTAGTGCTATAGTTGCTACCTAGGTATCTCTATAACACAATATTATACATTAGCAAGAGAACTAGATAACAGCACTATTACCTGTCATGTAGTGCTACAGATACTACCTAGGTATCTCTATAGCATACAATATTATACATTAGCAAGAGCACTAGATAACAGCACTATTACCTGTCATGTAGTGCCACAGATACTACCTAGGTATCTCTATAACACACAATATTATACATTAGCAAGAGCACTAGATAACAACACTATTACCTGTCATGTAGTGCTACAGATACTATCTAGGTATCTATATAACACACAATATTATACATTAGCAAGAGCACTAGATAACAGCACTATTACCTGTCATGTAGTGTTACAGATACTACCTAGGTATCTCTGTAACACACAATATTATACATTAGCAAGATCACTAGATAACATCACTATTACCTGTCATGTAGTGTTACAGATACTACCTAGGTATCTCTATAACACACAATATTATACATTAGCAAGAGCACTAGATAACAGCACTATTACCTGTCATGTAGTGCTACAGATACTACCTAGGTATCTCTATAACACACAATATTATACATTAGCAAGAGCACTAGATAACAGCACTATTACCTGTCATGTAGTGCTACAGATGGTACCTAGGTATCTCTATAACACACAATATTATACATTAGCAAGAGCACTAGATAACAGCACTATTACCTGTCATGTAGTGCTGCAGATACTACCTAGGTATCTCTATAACACACAATATTATACATTAGCAAGAGCACTAGATTACAGCAATATTACCTGTCATTTAGTGCTACAGATACTACCTAGGTATCTCTATATCACACAATATTATCCATTAGCAAGAGCACTAGATAACAGCACTATTACCTGTCATGTAGTGCTACTGATACTACCTAGGTATCTCTATAACACAATATTATACATTAGCAAGAGCACTAGATAACAGCACTATTACCTGTCATGTAGTGCTACAGATACTACCTAGGTATCTCTATAACACACAATATTATACATTATCAAGAGCACTAAATAACAGCACTATTACCTGTCATGTAGTGCTACAGATACTACCTAGGTATCTTTATAACACAATATTATACATTAGCAAGAGCACTAGATAACAGCACTATTACCTGTCATGTAGTGCTACAGATACTACCTAGGTATCTCTATAACACAATATTATACATTAGCAAGAGCACTAGATAACAGCACTATTACCTGTCATGTAGTGCTGCAGATACTACCTAGGTATCTCTATAACACACAATATTATACATTAGCAAGAGCACTAGATAACAGCACTATTACCTGTCATGTAGTGCTACAGATACTACCTAGGTATCTCTATAACACACAATATTATACATTAGCAAGAGCACTAGATAACAGCACTATTACCTGTCATGTAGTGCTACAGATACTACCTAGGTATCTCTATAACACACAATATTATACATTAGCAAGAGCACTAGATAACAGCACTATTACCTGTCATGTAGTGCTACAGATACTACCTAGGTATCTTTATAACACAATATTATACATTAGCAAGAGCACTAGATAACAGCACTATTACCTGTCATGTAGTGCTACAGATACTACCTAGGTATCTCTATAACACAATATTATACATTAGCAAGAGCACTAGATAACAGCACTATTACCTGTCATGTAGTGCTGCAGATACTACGTCTAACACATAATATAACATGAACAAAGCAAATTTGATAATAAAAGTAAATTTGACACTTTTTTGAAATGGTAAGTTCAGTCTGACCCACAAAAGAAAATGTATGGGTTTAATTATTAAACTTTAATATCCCTTTAATGTTTTTTCTAAGCCTTTTTACTAAGCGCGCCAGCAGTAGTTTTTAATAAGCTATCTGTAGAGTTGTTAATTAGCAATAATTATCTTCCCTTTTGCTTTTATGTGGGCTTTTTCTATTTTTTCTTGGTCATTGTTTCAATTAGCTTTTTTTTATTTTTTATTTAGTTTTATTGAGGTTCGAGTCAGTATGTCAGTAAAATCTATACAGTGAAGTTGTTTCCAGACATATATTTTTTAAAAACTAATCAACATATACAAAGCATGTTCAACTGACAATGTTGAGGAATATAAGGGAATACATAGCTAGCCTGTTGTATTATAAACCCTCTAAATAACACATGAGGCCACTTTTGGACCTCTTAGTTCTAATCTTTTGGAACTCTACAAATAACCAATAATAACAATAAAATACAGAACACATGAAGTTACAGAGGACCATCATGAACACTGGGAGACCACTCTTTTTTCTTATTTTATATATATATATATACTGTATAACAAGATCTAATAGTTTTTATTAACATATAGAAAAATGTAAACCTTATAATTACCCCCTATTATAAATTATAAAGAACTTAGAAAAATAGAGGTCTCTCTTGTAACTCCAACATTATACTAGTGAGGGGAATGTATAGGGGGCATGTAGCTAGTTTCAAACCTATAGGGCCACTCTTGGACCCTTAGTAAATATTTGCTGCACATAGTGTGTGTGTGTGTGGGGGGGGGGGGCGTTAGGAAAGTCTCTCAAATAAAAGTAGAGTAGTAACTAAAATAAATCTAAAGAGAATTGGAGGAAGGAGCACATTAAAGGGACACTGAACCCTAAATTTTTCTTTCATGATTCAGATAGAGCATGCAATTTTAAGCAATTTTATAATTTATTTCTATTATCAATGTTTCTTCGTTCTCTTGATATCTTTATTTGAAAAAGAAGGCATCTAAGCTAAGGAGCCATCAAATTTGTGGTTCAGAACCATGGACAGCATTTGTTTATTGGTGCTGTCCAATCAGCAAGGACAACCCAGGTTGTTCACCAAAAATGGGCCGGCATCTAAACTTAAATTCTTGCTTTTCAAATAAACATACCAAGAGAATGAAGAAAATTTGATAATATGAGTAAATTAGAAAGTTGCTTAAAATTGCATGCTCTATCTGAATCACGAAAGAAAAAATTTGGGTTCAGTGTCCCTTTAACAGTAGTAAGGGTCTCTATATAGAAGCAAAGACCAGTTAACATTGCTCTCAACATGTATGTAATACTTGATTGCCCATGTATGTAAGAAGGACCATCGCTAGTGTTGTCTTATGAACTAAAAGGTCTTGGGTACTAATTGTATTGTAATATATATCTTACTCAATTGAGTATTGGCAGGGGTTTATGGTAAAACTATCTAAAAATTAATAACGGTAATAGGTATATTAATACAATAAAATACACCTTATAACAACCGTAAGGATTAAGGTGTATAAGGTTCTTCAAATCTGTTCTACAATTAGGTATCTAACATAAATATACCCTTATAACATCAATTCTTAAATTAGGATCAGTACATTATTATGCATCTCGTGATAATGATCATTTGAGATTATCTAGTTTTCTAGATAACAAAGAACACACTTAAGATCTATAGAGTTAACCTATCGAAGCATTATGGGTTATTGAGATCATAGACATTGTTAAAAAGGCTGAACTATGTAGTATATTTGTTTTAGCTAAAGCGATTACAACAATATCTGTAAAATATACTTGACTGTATATACAGGTGGCCTTCGGTTTACAACGGTTCAATTTGCACCATTTCAGAATAACAACCTTTTTTCAGTCATGTGACTGCTATTGAAAAGCATTGAGAAGCAGTGCATTGATTAAAATAGCCAGTAGGTAGAGCTGTCCGCTTGTGTTGCAGCAAAGATATGCAAGCTAAGCAAGCTGAAATTCATTAGTTTAACCAGACCTGAGCTATTGAGCAGCTTGCAAAGGAACAAGATCTTCCTGTCTATAAATCAGTCCAGATTGGAATGCATAGAAAGAACTGTTTGCAGAAAAATGCAAGTAAAGTCTGTTTTGTGTGATTATTTTATTAGGTTTATAATGCTGTTTAGCAAATGTTTTTGTTCATTTAACTTAGTTTAATTATATATTCTGTGTTGTGTGATTATTTTATTAGGTTTATAATGCTGTTTAGCATTTAAAGTCTTCATTTCAAAGCTTTAAAAATAATGTATTAGGTGTTACTTATGCCAATTTTGAGAGGGGCCTGGAACCTATCTCCCTCATTTCCCATTGACTTACATTATAAACTGGGTTTCAATTTACAACAGTTTCGATTTAAAACCATTCCTTCTGGAACCTAACCCCGGTGTAAACTGAGGGCTACCTGTATACACAATGTGGGTTCAGTATTATGTAGCAGCATCTTTGTTCTCATAAGAAGGTCAAAATGCTATTAGTAGGTAGATGACCAACATAAGACCTGTGGGGACAACTAAACTGGGCATATCGATATCAAATATGCAATCACAAATCATCCTTAAGATCATCATATGGAGAGGAAAAAATCTAGAAAGTATATTGAAGCAGGATCTTGCCTGTAAGGTAAAAGGGTCCTCTTATGTCAACCAATGCCAATTTTATGACATGGGTTAATCACAGTTCCATATATCCCACTTGCAAAACCCTGGCCAACTCTACCCTCTTCAGATCTGCAAGGTTGAGCCTTAGTTAAACATCTCATAGACAGCAGGATATCTTCCGGGCTAGGGATAGTAAAGGCAGTAGGCTGAAAAAGCAGCAGTATTTAGCATACTGTCGTCAAGTGCTGAGAAGTATAAGAGCGGTGCACCCCAGAGCCGGCCGCACTCATAGGCACATGCGTCCAACACACCACACTGTTGCATCTCCAATGTTCATCTAACAGGTGGACCCAATCTCTTCCACCACAAGATAGCTCTAAGACAGCAACTTTAGTAAGTAAGTCGGGTGTCCACAAATCAGTCTGGGGATCTCTCAGCATTCGCACATTGCTCATTCTGATCTCTTGTTTAGGCTTAGAGATTGTTTCCAGCAATAGTAAGGTAGACACATGTGTTCCCCTATGCCATCTGTTGTCGCTTTCCCCAACAATAGGGGCTGTATCCGTCCCCACAGTCTCCTGTAACTCGCTGTGTTTGTTGTCAGGTTGTTGATGGTAAAAATGTTCCACAATCAGATTTGAAAGCTCCCTCTTAAAGATCTGCAATGTGGTATCCAAGGTGTTGCAAATCTCCTTCATTATAACACAGATTGTAGTTAGCTACTCTTAGTAATATTGGTATAGAGGGGAATAATTGTTGCTCTATTGGCTTCTCCCCAACAGTTGGGGTTAGGGGTCAAATTACATGGCAGCCTTAACCTCGAAGCAAGCGGTCACCTCAACCAGGCCGCTAGCTTTCTTGCAGACATGTTTCCTTGCTGGTCTCTTGGCATTGCTGAAGAACATAGGACAAAAACGGACAGAGTGGGTGCTTCAAAAGTTATCAAAATCCATGATAGGGAGCATTTAAATAGGGATTCAGAATGTAGTTTACAAATTTTAAAGGAAGTTAGAGAAATATCCCTAAAATCTGTGTTAGAGGGACATGAAACCCCAAAACTTTCTTTCATGATTCAGATAGAGAATACTGTAATGGGTCTTGGTAGTCCTGTTCGAACTGGAGAGCCTCGTACCAGAGTTTCCTTCGAACTATATCCTTCCAGGCCAGTTTTCCCTCTGCCAAGACTGGGCCATCAAACTGGGCCAGCACTGCCTGCAATCTCCACTGGAATTCAGCCTCCATTTCCATCAAGGTCCCACTGGTAATTTGGAACTGCTCAGTAAGGAGGAAGCAGATCCCACCGCTGCCAGCCAATTGTAATGGGTCTCGGTACCCCAGACTGGGTATACCCACTAAAGTCAGCTTCCTCCTACCAAACACCAACCCATGAACCTCCACTGGATACCTTCCGCTATTAGAATAATGGCCGCTGCAAGTTGTTATAGCTACCCCCAAGAACATTAGCCAAGACTGAATGCTTGAGGGTCAAAATAGGAACTGCTTTATTGCACAGAAAACACAGCTTTT
Source organism: Bombina bombina (assembly GCF_027579735.1). Lineage (NCBI taxonomy): Eukaryota > Metazoa > Chordata > Amphibia > Anura > Bombinatoridae > Bombina > Bombina bombina. The sequence goes on along the minus strand of NC_069505.1, from coordinate 638,723,295 downwards.
ATACAATTCCAACAAAGGGGGGTAGTTACCACATAATCAATAGAAACAAATATTATACAATGAGACAAACATCAGACAATGGTTAGTTAAACAAGATTCTAATCACATCCTGACTTACAAAGGACAATCGATGACTCACACAATAGCAGACACTTTACACCAAGACTAGATATGCAGACACATAAAAGCTGAAGGTTGCAATAAGCTCAAACATTCTGAGTCTAGGGGGGGTCGCAGCAGACAATGCTGGATTGGACTGTCACCGTATACTCCAACAAAACACAGGAATCTTCAAGGCCCTTCAGTTCTTAGAGTCTCTGGGAATTCATGGAAACGGGGTAAACCTGAATCCAGGGTAAAAGTACTCCAAATGTACCCTGGACACCCACCTCCCAAATCATAGTATCCCCTCAAGTTCCAGGGTCCATAGTCGGTGGGGAGGAGGCTGGCCTGCATTCCTCTCCAAGTACAAAAGTAACGGAAGCTTCCGTTACAAATACAATTTTAAACAACATGCCAATTTACTTATATTATCTAATTTGCTTCATTCTGTCAGGGCACAGGTAAATACATATTTATATATATATGTATGTCAATAGGACAGGGAAATATGTTTATGTATGAAACCATATTTGTATCAGATATTACTGGAATAAGGTTTAAATTCTGATGTCAGACAGAAACCTTCACAAACTGAATATACATCTCCAGGCTGAGCTACAGACAACAGGTCCCAAGAAACAAAGGAAAACATTTGCTTCTTAATTAGGAAGTGCAAATTTCATAGCACTCTGTACCCCATGTGGTGAGCAAAAGAAGAAGAGCCTGGATACACACTCATATATGAACTTCCTGCCAACAAAAGGAGCTGAAAATTGACAGCTGCCTGTTAAGTGTGTGGCTGATAACATCAAAATACACGTGACACAGACATTGTGTCTGGGGTTAGGATAACACAGTGAAGACACATGGCTTACATTATGATTTCAAAGCAACTGTAGTTAGATTTCAAATAAAATATTTAGGAAATAAATTCAGATATACATAGAAATGATATATATGTTTTGAAAACATTAAAGATCTTACTGAGCCTCTGTGTTTTTAAGAATATAAATAAATATTTGTGGACCTCAAAAGTAAATGATTAATAATACTTAATCTTATTTCAGATGGACCATAGACATATGAATACTTGGACCACTTCTAATAATTATTTCTATTTTTATTGCAGACAACCATTGGTCATGAGCATCAATCTATGCACTTAGAAAGAGATGGAATGCCTGCATGAAATGAAATGTCATATCATATGAATGTGCAATAAATGTTTATAAAGTTTTAAATACATCTCTTAAAATATAGTGAGATGAAGATATGGAAGTTACTTTGATGTGATATGACTATGAGATATAAATTTTCTGTTAGGCTAAATGAAATATAAATTATTTTAATATAATGTTAGATATATGTGATGTTTCATATCAAAATGATCAGAAAATTCATTAAGATATAACTTATCCAAAACAAATATTGTGAATAGTTGTTGCAGTAAATTATGATAAAATGAATAACCATTTCATAGAAATACTGATTTAAGTTGTTTCAAATGTTGCTGTGTCTGTTTGTGCTGCCACCTGGTGTTATGTTGCGAGAACTACAGCCAGAAGGTTCTTTCTGGCTGTTAAAAATGAAATTTCCAAGGGCCAATCCGATTAGATTTCCCAGATAACCAATGGGAAGGTCAGCTCCCGTAGTGCCACCCACATGATGTCATCAATGATTGAAAACATATATAAGTAAGCAAAAGAGAAATGGAAAAAAAAGGCTGTTTTAACTTTGGATGATATCTGCTGCTGGGCATTTTAAAACCAATTTAAACAAGCTGACTACCTCCTTCTCATTGATTGCAAAAATTACTTATCTGTCTTCTGAGATGACCTAAAGACCGCTACGAATTGGTTCAAAATTGGTGAAGTATATTGTATTTTAAATTGGTAATCATAAGCCTAGGTATTGTTTAAATCTGTATCTGATTTGCTAAGTAAATCATCTGTGCAAGTTCTGATATTGTAAGTTAATTTTGTATTAGGATTGCAGTTAAATAGCAGAACATATATATTATCCTATTGCTTAAATTAACACTGTAAATCATATTGCTGAATGTTTGTAACTGCTATTTTAGGTCTCATTGTAATATTTTAAATGCAGCTCTGAATGAAAGATTGGGTTTAAAGTAAATTGGCATGAGCTTTGCATAGCATATTTTAAATAGTTTTTGTTTTAACGCATATAATATTGACTCATATTCTAATCATTACAAATATGTACGTATCAACATGTTCATAGTTATTTACTAATAATAAAGAATTCAGATATTTAGATTAATTTTATTGTCTTAGCAAATGTATGTTTGATTGCAGGTTTAGTTTAAAGGAAGATTGTTAAATATATTCCCTGCCATATACTTACACATTGTTTAGAGAATACTGCTAAGATTTTCATAAATATACTGACATATTGTATGGAGGCACTTGCGTAAGATATTATAAATAATTATCATATTGATATAGTGTATTTGTGGTAAATAGAAATTATTATAGAAGAGAGAAGAAATTTCATATTTCAAATTGATATTTTGAAAATATAAAAGTTTTTTTTGTTTTTTTTTGAAAATTGAAATATTGATTTTCGTGTTCAAGATTGATATTGATATTTTGAAATATTATTAAAAATTAATTTTTGAAAAATTGATAAAAATATTAATTTTTCATATTTCAAAATTCATAAAAATATTAATTCTTCATATTTCAAGATTCATAAAAATATAAATTTTTCATATTTCAAAATTCATAAAAATATTAATTTTTCATATTTCAAAATTAATCAGAAATATTAATTTTTCATATTTCAAGATTAATAAAAATATTAATTTTGTCATATTTCAAAGTTGATATTGATATTTTGAAGATATAATTTTTTTTATCTTTCTCTCTTATTGGTCAAAATTGTATTAGCGTTTTATCTTATTAAGTACAAACACTAAAATAACGATGTCTTCAGCAAAAAGTAATGCTAGCGTTTCTGTGCAAGACGAAATTGTGTCCTCCCCAATGTGCTCCGTCAATGAAGTGATTCAGAAAAAAACGCTCAAATTAGACGTCATGAATCACATCATGACTAGACTTGATATTGGGGACGATGTCTCCAGGTATATTAATGAGTGTAAAGATAAGGCCAAAGATTTAGTTAAAGATATGTGGTTTGAAGATGGGGAATTATACCAAATGTTACTGCAACTTAATAGATGCACGGAACTTAGGGGGCGTGATTAATTAATTTTCGAAACTTGGCCGATCCTAATGTATTTGAGCTGTGAAATGTCTAACCAAATGGCAGGACAGAACAGACAATTAGGGCGGCTAAGGGATGAAAATAATTCATTACGAGAATTTCAAGATGCCTTTATTCAGACAAAGACAGAGGTTTTCCATATTAGCCAAAAGGCTTCTGATTTAGATAAATATAATCAGGAACTAATGGCTGATTTTAAAACTTTCGAAGAAGAATATCAAAAGTGCCAAGATGAAAATAAAACTTTAAGAGCTAGATATCATGAGGCTGAAAAAGCATACGAGCATGCAATAAATAAATTACAGAGACAAATTAGCAGCTATAAGGACTGGGACAGAAATGATAGTCAAGATCCCAGGCGGGAGGATAGACAAAGATACCCAAACTATAGCCCTAATTCAGGCCCAGAGATAACTTTTTCCCCTAGACAACTACATAACTCTGGGGGACCAGAAAATTATTACGCTTCAAATGAAAGGCACTCTAGCTCAAACAATAAGTCCCCAGTAAGGTCCAGTGATATACCAAATAAAGTGTATGACACCCCCACAATAATTAAATTCCTAAAGAATACAGTACGCCCATTTTCTAAAGGGGGGGCCACTTCCATAATTGACCACTTAGAGGCCTTTGAAAATGCATTATCTATAATGAGTGTTACAAGTGAGCAATTAAAAATTGAATTTCTACCCTGGGTATTTGAAAGTAAGCATCACAAATTCTTTGCTTCACTAAAGGATATGAATATTCGTTCCTGGAGTGAAACAAAACGACAATGCAGAAAAGAATTCGGACAACCGCACTAAAACGGCAGCGAGAATAGCTGTATATGGTTTAAAATGTAGTGCGAATCAAAGTCCAATCGAGTTCCTTTCTGTATTGAAGAATGCGTACAGCATGGCTGAAGATGATCCCATATTTGAAGGTTCAGAGTTTGTGAATATATTTTTTGAAGCGCTCCCCACACCCATCAAAATCAACTTAGCTAGAGATTTTGAGGAGAACTGTTCATTGGAATGGCTGATCAAAGAGAGTACAAAGTTATACTCTATTCAGCAGTCCAGTGAACAGGGGGATAAAAGGGAGAAAAAGCCCAATCCTAAAATAGTGGCCGAAACTAGGGTGTCACCTGAACCCCTAAATTTGGAGTCTAAAAAGAAAACCTATGCGGAAGTGGCCAGAGAAAACGGGCCATCTCCACAGAGGTTTAACTCTACTCCTTCCCCAACACGGGATGAGACGCTGAGAGACTATAGCCAAAGCGGGGAACATACTCAGGCGAATAATTACGCCCAAAGAGAATACCCACAGAATAATGGGTAACCCCGCAAAGGTAGATACAATAGACGGCGAAGGTATTCTCAGGATAACCAGACACCCCAGGTATGTAATGCTCCCCAAGGTACTAATACTGAGCAAGCTGAACCCCAGGGGCAACCACGCCAGAATAGAAATAGCGGCCCTGATTCTGAGGGTACCCAATGGTCCAGGAATCATTACAATGGAGCACCAGGAGATAGACCCAGGGGTAGAGGTAACTTGTACAATCAGGTAGATATGCTGTTTACCCAGTTAAATCGGTTGAGCAAACAAATCGCTAATATGAGTCAAAAATCTACGGCTCAGCAACCGAACAATACTTTTTTAGGGGTACAGCCAGTGGTCAGCAGTGGACCACAGGCACAGTCATAAATACTGCAGCATCACCTGAGGGGGAGGGGAGAGATATACAAAATGTAATAATAAATATCATGTTCTCTCCCCACAGACCGGAAACGGACAATTTAGCTGTGATGACAGGCAACCTCATCCGGGAAAAATTAACGAATCTCTTCTTTTGCAGCACTCTCTTAACCTTATTTCCACAGATGCAGTACAAAAGAATCCAGCCAACCCTGTCATAGAGGAAACAGGTAGGTATAAAGCTTCCTCTGCACGGGAAAACGTGGCAAATTCAGGTAACACGTGGCGAAGCCCACAGATGTATGAGAATGCCAATTTTATGTGTGAAATGGTAGAAAATGCAGGAAGATATTACGTATTAGTTGAGCTGCAAGATTCAGTCTCCAACCCTATCAGGGGATTAATTGACACTGGGTCACAGGCAACTATCTTATCCCACAGGTACTACACACAGCTAAATGAGCTAACACCCCACAAACCTAAAATAAGAGAATTTGACGGTTCTCTAATAGGAGTTGGGGGTGATTCTCTAAAAGTCTACGGTACGGCCTGGTTAAAATTTAAATTGGGGAACAGGGTCATAAGACACCCTGTAATTATAGTGGATCTGCCAACTGATCGTTTAATTATTGGTAGTGATCTCCGGAAGCGATTAAGCACCATAATTGATTGCATAAATAATGTAATTTGGTCACAAGTTAAAAGGCCTATAAATTATGAAAAATCTGGTATATCTCGCAACCGACATAGCTGTCACGTGGTGGAAGAGAAACCAGATGCTGTGGAGATTCATTTCAGAAATAACTCTATACCTGAAATCACTATTCTACAAATAGATGATCAGACTCCTTTTAGTGGCTCTGATGGTAATACTTTTAAAATTTCGCCTGGAAAGATAGCGAATATTTCCCTAGATGGCGATGTATTAACCATATCACTCCACAAGGGGGATCATAAAATCCCCAAGGGGGGAGGCCACGCTCAATACCTCACAGGGATTGAGAGAGTTAAAGAGGATCCATTTATCCCTATACAAGTACATGACCTTGGTAAAACCAAGTATGCTAAAATAAACTTAAAACAGGAAGCTAGCTATATAAGCGAAGGTTTATTAGCGCAAATAGCTGAACCTAAAGTGATTAAATATCTTTCTCCCCAAGACCACTGTGTCAACGGCCTGGATGACAGGTCTGAAAGCTATAACATCACAGCTAAGTGCTTATTATCTATCTCTATTGGTAATAAGGCAGTGAAGCACCTGTTTTTAGTTTTAAATACTCCCCATAATCAAATATACATTGGCAATGATATCTTACATAGATATGCCATACAAATAGATTTGATTAACTCTTGCCTCTGGAGCAGGTTAAAGGGGGACCCTGAAGTATTTCAGGATGAAAATGCAGCCCTGAAATCAAACCAGCAATTGCCATATGCTGTGAATATGCAGGTATCTAGCGATATCATAATTCCTGCTGGGGCTGATAAATTTCTCTTACCCTTACAGGTAAAGAGAGGTCAGAAATTAAAAACTTCTGAAACACTGATTTGCCTCTCCCATAGAATACAAAATCTGGGTATCACAGTGACCTACACTCCTATGGTGAATATTGGAACTGTTCCAATAAATATTATTGTGCATAACATGACCCCACAGGATATAACATTATCCAAGGGAACCACCATAGGATATGCACTGGAATCAAGTTATTATACTTTTGGATTCCAGAATAATGTAATTGGGCTAATACCTGAAGGATACCTAACTGAAGAACAATTAATAGAACAATCCTTTGCATCTATGCCAGAGGGTCTATTTAATGTTCAGTCTATTTATCCCTTCAGCTCAGAGGAAGGCATCTGTAAAATTGAAGAAGCCTCTCTAGTGTTTGATCAGCCAATCAAACAGCAAGATTACCCCAATACCCAGAGTCATGGGAGCAATGTAAATTATAATCAAGGGGATCTCACCTCTAGATTGGAAGAAGCCTATGAAATAGGACAGCCTGAAATCTTTCCAGGATTTCAGCAAATAGTCGAAGAGCAAATATCCTTAGCTAATGGCTGTTCCAGCGATGATGAACGCCAACAGCTGCGAGAACTCCTAATGGAATACAAGGATATTTTCGCTAAGGATTCTTATGACTGTGGTACTACAGACTTGCACATTGCAAGAATACAAACAGATCCCGATGCACCACCTGTATTTGTCAAACAATACAGACTTCCCTTAGCCTCATATGATTCTCTTGCAGAGATCATAAGGAATTTGGAAGAAAGAGGTATTATCAGACAGGTGCACAGCTCTTATAATAATCCTATTCTAGGTGTCCTTAAGCCCAATGGACAATGGCGTTTGTGTGCTGACTTAAGACAGCTAAACAAATGAGTATACATGTCTTGCTGGCCTGTGCCATATATTGACCAATGCCTAGCACAAATGCAGGGATCCAAAATATTCACTGCCATTGATTGTGCGCAGGGATATTGGACCATAAAGGTACATGAAGAGGACCAATATAAGCTGGCATTCTCTTTCCAAAAGGTCCAATATGCATTCCAGAGACTTCCATTTGGATACATAAATTCTGTACATGAATTTGCTGTATTCATGCATAAGGCTATGCCTGATGCACTGGAAAGGGGGACCTTATCTTATGTTGATGATGTTTTAATCAAAAGCACAGACTTTGAAAAACACGTCGCAGAGCTTAAACACGTCCTCAGCCAACTTAAAAGGGCAGGTGTCAAATTATCGCTACAAAAAGCTCAATGGTGCCGCACTCGTGTAAACTTCTTGGGACATGAAGTTACCTCTGAAGGATTAAATCCCCAGAAGAAAAAGGTTGAAGCTATAGTGAATTCTAAAAACCCAACTAACTTAAAGGAATTGAGATCCTTCCTGGGTATGACAAATTATTCTCGCAAATTCATTGATAATTATGCAGAATTAGCTTAACCACTACTACTTCTTCTAAAGAAGGATGTGAAATGGCACTGGAGTGAGTCTCAAGATACAGCCATCAGAGAGCTGAAGAGAAAACTCACTCAAGCACCTTGCTTAGCGTACCCTGAAGATGGTAAACCTTTCTTCTTAGAGACAGGTTACACAGATATAAGCATGAGTGCTGTTTTATACCAAAAGCATGATAATTTGAACAAAGCCATTGCTTATGCGAGCAAAAATCTATCCCCAGTAGAAATAAAATTTAGCGATTGCGAAAAAGCCCTCTTATCTACTGTATGGGCTCTACAAAATTTCCGCAGCTATATACAGGGCGAGAAAATTATTGTAGAAACGGCCCACCAACCTTTGCTATATCTGCAAAGTGAAAGAATAAGAGATGGGAATTGGTCTAATAGCCGCATAACAGCATGGACTCTTTCCTTACAAGGCTGGCCACTAGAAATTCGCTACAAGCAGAATAAAAAGAATCCAGTCGCACAAGGGCTTGCTGAGCTCCACGACTGTACTGCTAGAGATCCTGGGGAAGAATTATCAGAAGATGATTTTCTGGAGGAACAATTGCTTTCCCCATATAAAATGTACAATGAGGAAAATTGCCAAACATTACCTTGGGTGTATGTTGATGGTTGTTCTTACCATGCCACTATTGATAATGAGCGCAGATTAGTCGCTGGCATTGGTATAACTGGGGCAAATGGATTCTCAAATATATCTGTAGGTTTCAACATTGGACCAAGATCCAGTTAAGTTGCAGAACTAACTGCTGTTTTCAAAACCATTGAAATGGCTATTGAACATGGTATTCATGAATTTGTGATCATAACTGACTCAAATTATGTGCGTGACAGTTTTGTTGAATACCTGCCAACTTGGAAAAGAAATGGCATGCAGAAAAGCAATAACAAACCAGTCAAGCATGGCAAGTTGTTCTGCGAGATTGATAATCTGGTAGTATCCAGTGATTTAACCATACACTGGGAAAAGACCAAGGGTCATTCCAGAGTTCTAGGTCCTGATAAGGAAGGCAATGACCTTGCGGACTCATTAGCCAAACAAGGAGCCATAACTGGAGAACTCCTTAATATTGACCACTTAATGGGTGCAATTCAGGTAGAAGCCATTACCAGAAACCAGGCAAAACAACAGAGTGAGCCTAACTTGGTACAATGGAGTCAGGATTCTCCTAGTGAGGACCTGATCACTAGTCAAAAAGAAGACCCCATTGTAGGCATCTTCTATAAACACATAGAAGATCCTGAAAGCAACCCCATTTCAAAAGATGATTGCATTGGCAAAGAAGATCTTAGAATCTTAATGAAATCTAGATCACAATTCAAGTTACAGGATGGTTTGTTAATTAGAACCTCCAAAACTGGCATCCAGCAGTGGGTAGTACCCACCAAGTTCAGGGGTCTAATGCTTCAACATGCCCATGATGCTCCCACATCTGGTCATCGTGGTGCCAAACTCACGTATGAAATATTACGTGATTACGCTTTTTGGCCACACATGTTGAAAGATGTTCAAACCTACTGTCAAGGGTGTTTAATCTGCCCACAGTTCCAACCCACTGCACCAACGCATTTTATTTATATATATATGTATTATTTATATATATATGTATGTCAATAGGACAGGGAAATATGTTTATGTATGAAACCATATTTGTATCAGATATTACTGGAATAAGGTTTAAATTCTGATGTCAGACAGAAACCTTCACAAATTGAATATACATCTCCAGGCTGAGCTACAGACAACAGGTCCCAAGAAACAAAGGAAAACATTTGCTTCTTAATTAGGAAGTGCAAATTTCATAGCACTCTGTACCCCATGTGGTGAGCAAAAGAAGAAGAGCCTGGATACACACTCATATATGAACTTCCTGCCAACAAAAGGAGCTGAAAATTGACAGCTGCCTGTTAAGTGTGTGGCTGATAACATCAGAATACACGTGACACAGACATTGTGTCTGGGGTTAGGATAACACAGTGAAGACACATGGCTTACATTATGATTTCAAAGCAACTGTAGTTAGATTTCAAATAAAATATTTAGGAAATAAATTCAGATATACATAGAAATGATATATATGTTTTGAAAACATTAAAGATCTTACTGAGCCTCTGTGTTTTTAAGAATATAAATAAATATTTGTGGACCTCAAAAGTAAATGATTAATAATACTTAATCTTATTTCATATGGACCATAGACATATGAATACTTGGACCACTTCTAATAATTATTTCTATTTTTATTGCAGACAACCATTGGTCATGAGCATCAATCTATGCACTTAGAAAGAGATGGAATGCCTGCATGAAATGAAATGTCATATCATATGAATGTGCAATAAATGTTTATAAAGTTTTAAATACATCTCTTAAAATATAGTGAGATGAAGATATGGAAGTTACTTTGATGTGATATGACTATGAGATATAAATTTTCTGTTAGGCTAAATGAAATATAAATTATTTTAATATAATGTTAGATATATGTGATGTTTCATATCAAAATGATCAGAAAATTCATTAAGATATAACTTATCCAAAACAAATATTGTGAATAGTTGTTGCAGTAAATTATGATAAAATGAATAACCATTTCATAGAAATACTGATTTAAGTTGTTTCAAATGTTGCTGTGTCTGTTTGTGCTGCCACCTGGTGTTATGTTGCGAGAACTACAGCCAGAAGGTTCTTTCTGGCTGTTAAAAATGAAATTTCCAAGGGCCAATCCGATTAGATTTCCCAGATAACCAATGGGAAGGTCAGCTCCCGTAGTGCCACCCACATGATGTCATCAATGATTGAAAACATATATAAGTAAGCAAAAGAGAAATGGAAAAAAAAGGCTGTTTTAACTTTGGATGATATCTGCTGCTGGGCATTTTAAAACCAATTTAAACAAGCTGACTACCTCCTTCTCATTGATTGCAAAAATTACTTATCTGTCTTCTGAGATGACCTAAAGACCGCTACGAATTGGTTCAAAATTGGTGAAGTATATTGTATTTTAAATTGGTAATCATAAGCCTAGGTATTGTTTAAATCTGTATCTGATTTGCTAAGTAAATCATCTGTGCAAGTTCTGATATTGTAAGTTAATTTTGTATTAGGATTGCAGTTAAATAGCAGAACATATATATTATCCTATTGCTTAAATTAACACTGTAAATCATATTGCTGAATGTTTGTAACTGCTATTTTAGGTCTCATTGTAATATTTTAAATGCAGCTCTGAATGAAAGATTGGGTTTAAAGTAAATTGGCATGAGCTTTGCATAGCATATTTTAAATAGTTTTTGTTTTAACGCATATAATATTGACTCATATTCTAATCATTACAAATATGTACGTATCAACATGTTCATAGTTATTTACTAATAATAAAGAATTCAGATATTTAGATTAATTTTATTGTCTTAGCAAATGTATGTTTGATTGCAGGTTTAGTTTAAAGGAAGATTGTTAAATATATTCCCTGCCATATACTTACACATTGTTTAGAGAATACTGCTAAGATTTTCATAAATATACTGACAATTCTTTAGATATACTTTGTTGTAGAAATAGCAATGTACATGGATCAGCCAATCACACGAGGAATCTATGTGCAGCCACCAATCAGCAGCTACTGAGACTATTTAGATATGCTTTTCAACAAAGGATATCAAGAGAATGAAGAAAATTAGATAATAGAAGTAAATTGGTAAGTTGTTTAAAATTTGTTTTCTCTACCTGAATCATGAAAGAAAAAATAGGGTTTCCTTTCCCTTTAAGACCAGGAGCTCCCTTAGTGCACGTCTATCCACTTCAGCAGTTGGTCCCGCCCCCGTTTCAATTAGCTTTTATTCCCAAGGGATTACCCACCAGTGTGAACGCTATTGATGCAGTAGGATATGCTAATATAGATTATTGTCATACGTTTAGTGCTGTGATCAATATGCATGTTTTATTTAATATACATTTTGCTTTGCTAAGTTACCAGATAAACTTCTCTTTCCAAAGAGTTGATGATTTGGATTTAGAAGTACTGGAACATGAATATTTCTTCAGTTTGGAGTCCTGAAACACAAAATTGACTAATTTGTTTCATATAGAGAAATCAACTGTTTCTCCACCTGTGCCACCAACTCCCTCAAACCTTTCAACAACACTGAAACCCCTTCATTTACATTCCCTACATTAGCGTTAGTAGTAATAGCTGTGGTGCGGGAATAGCCAGGGTGTGGGGCCAACAAGTAGGGACCCAGGGGGCTACAGGGGGGTGGCAGCGGCTGCTGCGGGTGGATCTATCAAAGTAGCTGAAGTTGCGCATGATTAGGCCATGCCTCTGCACGATCGGTCCTCTGGGGATACATTTGGCCCAGGACATAAAAGAAAAGATTTGGAAGCGTGAGTTTTTGAAGATCTTTTCCCTGCTACCATTAGAGCAGTTTGTGGAGATTAAGGAGGATACCAAAGAGAAGCAAGGAAAAAAGGAGGAAGAGGAGCGGAAGAAGAGATACAGGAAGCTACCCAAGACCTTTGGGAATTGGTCTAGGGCATTTTGCATATTGGCAAGCGTGACGGCAGAAAAATTCCCAGAGCAGGGATCTGCGTTATTTTGTTAATTTGATGAAATATCTGCTGCATACCGGACCTATGGGGGGATGTCATGGTGGCGATACGATGAGCAGTTTCGCCAAAGGATAGTGGTGCGGCGGATATGAAGTAGGATGACCGCAATATGGGGATTTGGCTGGAAATGATGACACCGCTTCGTTGGGGGACAGTCCTTTCACGGGCTGGGGGGGGCAGGAGCTGGAGGTTCAACAGTTTATGCTTCCAGTTCAATGATGGGCTGTGCAGGTTTGGGGGAGCGTGTAAGTATAAGCACGTATGTTTGGGATGCAGGGGTTCCCACGCGTTTGCAAAATGCTTTAGGAGAGGGAAGTTTCCGGCCAGGCCAGGGGACATGGGTGCACAGGGCACGTATGCCAGTGAAGGTCGAAAGGATGGTCCCATGGCTAAGACGGTACGCTAGGGGGCAGAGGGGGAGTAGGGACATGGAGCTGCTGCTGATGGCTTTCAGTTCGGGGTTTTGGATCCCGTTTGTCGAAGGTGGGGGATTTGGGGAAATGGGAACCTAAAGTTGGCCAGGGCATTCCCGGAGGTGGTCCGGAGTAAATTGGGGAAAGAAGTTGCGCTGGGTAGGATGGCGGCCAATTCAAGGATATGCCCTTGGATAATTTGAGGGTCTCTCCCCTGGGAGCGGTTCCTAAGAATGGTCCTGGGCAATTTCGTATGATTCCCCATCTGTCCTACCCAAAAGGGGCTTTGGTTAATGATAGGATCGACCCGGAGTTGGCAGCGGTCCGGTATGCATCCTTTGATAGGGCGGTGGACCTGGTGTGGGCAGCGGGGGTGGGGGCCAAGATGGCAGAGGTAGACATGGAGGCGACTTTTAGGCTGTTACCGGTGCACCCTAGGTGTCACCATCTGCTGGGGTGCTTTTTTGATGAGTCTTATTTTGTGGATTTGTGTTTGCCGATGGGTTGTTCCATTTCGTGTTCCTATTTTGAAAAGTTCAGTTGTTTCGTGGAATGGGTGGTGAGGCAGACGGCGGGGGTGGGCTCACTGGTGCACTATTTGGATCATTTCCTGTTTGTGGACCCGGAGGGGTTGACAGATTGTGAACAGCTGATGAAGGCCTTCATGCAGGTGGGGTACAACTTTGGGATTCCGGTGGCGGCAGAAAAGACTAAAGGGCCTTCGACCAGGGACGGATTTACATCTCAGGTGCCTGTAGGCAGAAAAACCTGAAGCACTGTTTTTCCTGCAGTGCTTAGTGAGGTCTGAATGGGTTAATTTCTATGCAGGCATTGTTAGTCAGGAGGGGCCTGTCTTGCTTAAGGGCAATGTTTTATAGTAGCTAGTGTATGTCTCTTTATTTTTCTTCTAAATCTAATCCTTATCTATCCTTGTATCTAAACATTCAATTCCCTTGTTATCCTGGTAGGCCAAACATATGTGAGTATATGGATGGATGTATACCATAAATTAGTAAGCTTGTAGAATGATATGCTTTTTACACAGCTCTCTTTGTTAACATAAGAGCAGACATTAGTTCATCCCTGACCTTTGCCCTTTTTTGATATACGGTCAGACAGTTAAACCAGCTACTTTGAGGTATAGAACTTAGTGAATGGAATTGTGTCTAAACTGTATTTTTTTACTTATGTTATAACCATATTTGGTGGAAACTCTTGCATTTTAGCCAGCCAATCATAAACTGTATTAGCCTAGATATGGAGTTCAGGAATGCCCTGCCTCCTGTATAAATGTTTGGGAAGGGGACTGACCCCCCAGAGAAAACTTTGTATTCATTCTCTCCTCACTGCAGTGTGTTTTTCAATAAACGAACCCTCTTTAACCTGTCGTGGTCTGAAGAGTTATTCAGTCCAGGGTGAATATCACCAACACATGGCGTCACGAACAGGATGGCACAATCTCAGACACCAGTCCAAGTGGCAAAGACTTTCTGCTCCAGGGGCACTCAATTAAGACCGGTCTGAATGGTAAGAGCATTTGTTTGTTTTTAGTGTAACAGTAATTGAGTGTCTCTGGGTAAGGGGTCAGAGCTGTTTGGCGTTCTGGGTGACGCTATCCTAAGAGGCTCCGTTTATTGATTCATTAATGTTGTGTGTTGTATTGTGTAAATTGTTTTTGTAAAAGTAAAAAACTTGTGACCTAGGAGGGTGTCTATTAAAAGGCAACTGGGATTAGGAGACTGGGTTTACAGTTCTAGCCGTCCCAACCTGACTGCACGTCCCACCGGACGTTAAACAGTCAGTGTTTGAATGCAAGGGGAACTGTGACAAACCTATATCCGAAACTGTGACCTGGCAGACACCCTAAAAGGACACATAGTTACCTGTTCTGATTATTTGTTTAGGTAAACCTCTTGGATAAGTTCTGATTAGACAGCTTTATTTCTTGTGTGAGCACTGATAGTATTTCCAGTGAAGAAAATATTGTTAATCTTAGGAAGGGGCTATCCTGGGTAGACGTAAGACTGCAGCAGTCATTTAAGGGGACAGTATACACTCATATACACTCATTTTCATTTAACTGCATGTAATAGACACTACTATAAAGAATAAGATGCACAGGTGCTGATATAAAAATCAAGTATAAACTGTTTAAAAACTTACTCAGAGCTCTCAGTTTGCTCTGTTGAAAAGGACATAAACAGGAGCAAGTTGGATTAGGTAACTGATGGTATTCTCATAAAACTGTGGGGAGTATGAAAGTCAAAGCAGTGTTATTTGAAAATAAGCAAAACTATACATTTAAAAAAAACAAAAAACTTTATGGGCTATTTAAATAGATCATCTACAAAACATTTATGCAAAGAAAAAATGAGTGTATAATGTTCCTTTGAGGGCAAACACGTGAGGTAGTGTTGCCAGGTTGGGGTGGAGGTTCCCCTGATACAATACAATTCTCTTTTGTTCTGTTTTGTTGTTTTTTGTTGTTTTAGTTTTTAAGAATTTGTGTTAATTGTAAGTAAAAACCCCAAGTGACATTTAAAAAAATAGTAAAAAGTCAATTTAAAATGGGACATAGTTCCTCTAAAGGCTGTTCCACTAATCCTAAATGGCCAAAGGGTTCCCCAGCAGAATATATGAATCAACACCATGGCCCTTTTTGTAATAAGTACCATACTAAATGGTCCCGACTAACTCAAAACAAAGGGTCCGATATATGGCCAGAGGGTGGCTCTTGGAACCTAGATAAAATAAATACCCTAAGTAATGTTTTAATAGAGGTTTCAAAAAAGAACAACCCTACATCAGAAGAGTGGAAAGCATATATTAAATGGAATACTGAGGCAGTAAAAAGACAGTGTGAGTCGATAAAGACTTCACTAGAGGATTATCAAAAAGAAATTAAAAACTTAAAATTAAATCTCCCAGTAAGGGAAGAAAAAGAACAAAAAAATAAGAAAAAGAGTGCAAGGGGTAAAAGAATAAAATGTTTCAAATGTGGAAAGGTGGGACACATGAGCAAAGATTGTTGGTCACTCCCAGCACTGCAGCACTAAAATACAGACACAAGAGCTGCATGTAAGAGGGGTATAGGAATACTGATAGATGGACTGGTAAAAGTATGTGTTAGAAAAGTTTGTGTTTGAATTATTAAAAGATTAAGTAATAAATTAAAACTGTGCTTTATATTCCTTAAGTGACATTTTAAGTAGGGTAAATCATGTTTTAGTGTTTGTTATCAGGGAGTACCCATGGACAAAGTAAGTGTATATTATACAATTTCGTGAAAATGGGCATAATTGAGAGGAAATGTATTCCTTTGTCAGAATGTAATGCTCATGAAAATGTGTATAAATATTGAAGAGGTGCTGGAGGTATGTAAGGGATATTAGAAGTTTGCATGGTGGGTTTTCTACCTTAGGAGTGAATATTTTTGAAGTTTTAATTAGTGGTTGATTGTCAGTGTTCAATGTGTCTCTGCTGTATGATTTTGTCAGAGCAATAGTGTACACTGTGTAGTTTAAGGTAAATGTAGGCCTAGATTTGGAGTTCGGTGGTAGCCGTCAAAACCAGCGTTAGAGGCTCCTAACGCTGGTTTTGGCCGCCCGCTGGTATTTGGAGTCAATGATTAAAGGGTCTAACGCTCACTTTACAGCCGCGACTTTTCCATACCGCAGATCCCCCTACGCCATTTGCGTAGCCTATCTTTTCAATGGGATCTTTCTAACGCCGGTATTTAGAGTCGTTTCTGCAGTGAGCGTTAGACATCTAACGACAAAACTCCAGCCGCCTGAAAATAGCAGGAGTTAAGAGCTTTCTGGGCTAACGCCGGTTTATAAAGCTCTTAACTACTGTACCCTAAAGTACACTAACACCCATAAACTACCTATGTACCCCTAAACCGAGCTCCCCCCACATCGCCGCCACTCGATTAAAAATTTTAACCCCTAATCTGCCGACCGCCACCTACGTTATACTTATGTACCCCTAATCTGCTGCCCCTAACCCCGCCGACCCCTATATTATATTTATTAACCCCTAATCTGCCCCCCTCAACGTCGCCGACACCTGCCTACACTTATTAACCCCTAATCTGCCGAGCGGACCTGAGCGCTACTATAATAAAGTTATTAGCCCCTAATCCGCCTCACTAACCCTATAATAAATAGTATTAACCCCTAATCTGCCCTCCCTAACATCGCCGACACCTACCTTCAATTATTAACCCCTAATCTTCCGATCGGAGCTCACCGCTATTCTAATAAATGTATTAACCCCTAAAGCTAAGTCTAACCCTAACACTAACACCCCCCTAACTTAAATATAATTTACATCTAACGAAATTAATTAACTCTTATTAAATAAATTAATCCTATTTAAAGCTAAATACTTACCTGTAAAATAAACCCTAATATAGCTACAATATAAATTATAATTATATTATAGCTATTTTAGGATTAATATTTATTTTACAGGCAACTTGGTATTTATTTTAACTAGGTACAATAGCTATTAAATAGTTAATAACTATTTAATAGCTACCTAGTTAAAATAATAACAAATTTACCTGTAAAATAAATCCTAACCTAAGATATAATTAAACCTAACACTACCCTATTAATAAATTAATTAAATAAAGTACCTACAATTACCTACAATTAACCTAACACTACACTATCAATAAATTAATTAAACACAATTGCTACAAATAAATACAATTAAATAAACTATCTAAAGTACAAAAAATAAAAAAGAACTAAGTTACAAAAAATAAAAAAATATTTACAAACATAAGAAAAATATTACAACAATTTTAAACTAATTACACCTACTCTAAGCCCCCTAATAAAATAACAAAGCCCCCCAAAATAAAAAATTCCCTACCCTATTCTAAATTAAAAAAGTTACAAGCTCTTTTACCTTACCAGCCCTGAACAGGGCCCTTTGCGGGGCATGCCCCAAGAAGTTCAGCTCTTTTGCCTGTAAAAAAAAACATACAATACCTCCCCCAACATTACAACCCACCACCCACATACCCCTAATCTAACCCAAACCCCCCTTAAATAAACCTAACACTAAGCCCCTGAAGATCTTCCTACCTTGTCTTCACCATCCAGGTTCACCGATCCGTCCTGAAGAGCTCCTCCGATGTCCTGATCCAAGCCCAAGCGGGGGGCTGAAGAGGTCCATGATCCGGTCAAAGTCTTCATCCAAGCGGGGCAGAAGAGGATCTTCCATCCGATTGAAGTCATCATCCAGGCGGCATCTTCTATGGTCTTCCATCCGGAGCGAAGCGGCAGGATCCTGAAGACCCCCAGCGCGGAACATCCATCCGGACCGACGACTGAACGACGAATGTCGGTTCCTTTAAGGGACGTCATCCAAGATGGCGTCCCTCGAATTCCGATTGGCTGATAGGATTCTATCAGCCAATCGGAATTAAGGTAGGAATTTTCTGATTGGCTGATGGAATCAGCCAATCAGAATCTAGTTCAATCCGATTGGCCGATCCAATCAGCCAATCAGATTGAGCTCGCATTCTATTGGCTGATCGGAACAGCCAATAGAATGCGAGCTCAATCTGATTGGCTGATTGGATCAGCCAATCGGAATGAACTTGATTCTGATTGGCTGATTCCATCAGCCAATCAGAAAATTCCTACCTTAATTCCGATTGGCTGATAGAATCCTATCAGCCAATCGGAATTCGAGGGACGCCATCTTGGATGACGTCCCTTAAAGGAACCGTCATTCGTCGTTCAGTCGTCGGTCCGGATGGATGTTCCGTGCTGGGGGTCTTCAGGATCCTGCCGCTTCGCTCCGGATGGAAGACCATAGAAGATGCCGCCTGGATGATGACTTCAATCGGATGGAAGATCCTCTTCTGCCCCGCTTGGATGAAGACTTTGACCGGATCATGGACCTCTTCAGCCCCCCGCTTGGGCTTGGATCAGGACATCGGAGGAGCTCTTCAGGACGGATCGGTGAACCTGGATGGTGAAGACAAGGTAGGAAGATCTTCAGGGGCTTAGTGTTAGGTTTATTTAAGGGGGGTTTGGGTTAGATTAGGGGTATGTGGGTGGTGGGTTGTAATGTTGGGGGGGGGGTATTGTATGTTTTTTTTTACAGGCAAAAGAGCTGAACTTCTTGGGGCATGCCCCGCAAAGGGCCCTGTTCAGGGCTGGTAAGGTAAAAGAGCTTGTAACTTTTTTAATTTAGAATAGGGTAGGGAATTTTTTATTTTGGGGGGCTTTGTTATTTTATTAGGGGGCTTAGAGTAGGTGTAATTAGTTTAAAATTGTTGTAATATTTTTCTTATGTTTGTAAATATTTTTTTATTTTTTGTAACTTAGTTCTTTTTTATTTTTTGTACTTTAGATAGTTTATTTAATTGTATTTGTTTGTAGCAATTGTGTTTAATTAATTTATTGATAGTGTAGTGTTAGGTTAATTGTAGGTAATTGTAGGTAGTTTATTTAATTATTTTATTGATAGGGTAGTGTTAGGTTTATTTGTAACTTAGGATTTATTTTACAGGTAATTTTGTAATTATTTTAACTATTTTAGCTATTAAATAGTTCTTAACTATTTAATAGCTATTGTACCTGGTTAAAATAAATACAAAGTTACCTGTAAAATAAATATTAATCCTAAAATAGCTACAATATAATTATAATTTATATTGTAGCTATATTAGGATTTATTTTACAGGTAAGTATTTAGCTTTAAATAGGAATAATTAATTTAATAAGAGTTAATTTATTTTGTTAGATGTAAATTATATTTAAGTTAGGGGGGTGTTAGTGTTAGGGTTAGACTTAGCTTTAGGGGTTAATACATTTATTAGAATAGCGGTGAGCTCCGGTCGGAAGATTAGGGGTTAATAATTGAAGGTAGGTGTCGGCGATGTTAGGGAGGGCAGATTAGGGGTTAATATTATTTATGATAGGGTTAGTGAGGCGGATTAGGGGTTAATAACTTTATTATAGTAGCGCTCAGGTCCGCTCGGCAGATTAGGGGTTAATAAGTGTAGGCAGGTGTCGGCGACGTTGTGGGGGGCAGATTAGGGGTTAATAAATATAACATAGGGGTCGGCGATGTTAGGGCAGCAGATTAGGGGTACATAGGGATAACGTAGGTTGCGGCGGTTTACGGAGCGGCAGATTAGGGGTTAAAAGTGTAATGCAGGGGTCAGCGATAGCGGGGGCGGCAGATTAAGGGTTAATAAGTGTAAGGTTAGGGCTGTTTAGACTCGGGGTACATGTTAGAGTGTTAGGTGCAGACGTAGGAAGTGTTTCCCCATAGGAAACAATGGGGCTGCGTTAGGAGCTGAACGCTGCTTTTTTGCAGGTGTTAGGTTTTTTTTCAGCTCAAACAGCCCCATTGTTTCCTATGGGAGAATCGTGCACGAGCACGTTTTTGAGGCCGGCCGCGTCCGTAAGCAACTCTGGTATCGAGAGTTGCATTTGCGGTAAAAATGCTCTACGCTCCTTTTTTGGAGCCTAACGCAGCATTTGTTTGAACTCTCAATACCAGAGTTAATTTTATGGTGCGGCCAGAAAAAAACCCGCGGAGCGTTAACAGCCCTTTTACCGCCGAACTCCAAATCTAGGCCGTAGTATTTTGTGTGTATAAGGTTTATTGTGTTCTCCACTGAAATTACACAGAATTATTGATGGTAAATTATATGCTGTAAATGTTCTTATATATACATATTGTCTTGTATTGATTTGCAGAACTGGCCAGCTGCAATAAATATGCAAAGACAATATTTAGTTCAAATAATATTTAATGGATGAATACAATTAAAACCAGGTATAATATTAAGATGTTTGTATATGGTTGTTTAACTTCTTTTACTTAATTTTTCAAGTGGAATAAAATGTTTTAACTATAGAAAAAATGTGACACAGATAAGACTTTGAGCAGTCAGACAGTAAAAAACATAGGAGCTGCGCCGGTGTTATAAGAAAAAAGGAGGGGGAGAGGGGACTGTTTAAGAAGAATGCAGACTGTCAGTTCTTGTTAGACAAAGCACATATCCCCTTGTAAATATAGTTAAAAGCTGTAATGATTACTTTAGTTGGGAATAAGGGTATATCATACCACATATTAGAACCTTTGAGTGTAACTGTAGGTCCTGAAACAGAATGACATGTTCCAAAACTGTTCAATAATGTATTTAGGAAAGACTTATTGTGTAAACTAGGGAAAGTTTTTCTTAATGTGTCTAGAGGGGAACAAGAAAGTGTATAGCTGCCTTGGAGTAATAATTGCAGAATCTATGTGTTAAAGATTTGTGACTAATAAAATCGCCAGGGGGAAAGTTTATTGAAATTGACTGTGTATTTGACATTTTTGTTGTTTAAAAAATAAAATAATAAATGGTCCATTTGTTACCCATTCCCCAGTTGTACATGATCAACACGGTTGTGTTGATAAACTTTTTTTACCGCTGTGATTGCTTAGTGTCCGGGTCTCTGCGGACTGCCCACTTGTCTCAGTGCTTTTTTATAGACTTGCAATTTGACCAATTAGTGCTGACTCTTGCGTCAGTGAATGCTGTATAGGTAGCACAGTTTAACTAGCAGTGCATTAGCCTTTCACAGCCAGACAGTGAAATAAGAAGCGGCCTACAAGTTCTTAGAAATCAGCGCCTATGAGCCTGCCTAGTTTTGGCCTTTAACAGGGTATATCAGGCAAGCCAGGCAAATTTGGTGATGGAATTAGATTTTAAAGTTGTTTGGAATAACATGCCCTATCTAAATCATTAAAGTTCAATTTTACTGATCCTTTAAAGAGAAAAATAAATTACCCTGTATTCTACAATACCCCCTGTGTAAAATGCTGGTGACTATTAGTTTCACATTGCTCAGAAACAGGCTGTAAATATAATATCTGTGATGTTGATTTTGGAGACTATGACATACAACTAACATCAATGCTTAAGTCTTTTCATATCCAGGTACTTGCTGCACAGTTAAAGAATGATAATCGTGTAGTACATGTCATCTCACCTGGTGATCTTATCAGTGGCGTCACTAGGGTTGGTGTCACCCGGTGCGGTAAGTCATGGTGTCACCCCCCCCCCCAGAAAGCAGACACACACAAAAACACAGGCAAACACACATACAAACACTCAGACACACTTAAACACATACTCAGATGCACGCACAAACACTCGGAAACACACTCAGACACACACACAAAAACACTGAGACACACAAAAACTCAGACACACACATACAAAATATGTAAACTGCACTGCATTAATTAGGAAGCTCATGCCTAGAGCTCATGCCTGGAGGGTGTCACCCGGGTGCGGCCCGCCCCCCCCCCCCCCCCCCCCCCCTAGTGACGCCACTGGATCTTATAATGGTTGAAAGTTTTTCCAGAAAAATAGCTCTGGAGCCAAAGTAGAAGATGCCTGTCTGTGTATTATTTATCACAAATACAGCCACTGAAGTCACAGAAGTTAAATCATGGATCTCACTACAAATTGGTATACCACAGACTGATCCTATCACTGGCAAGGAAATCCATAAAGACTGAGCCTTTGGGAAGTATCATTCTCTGATAGTGCTTGATTATTTCCTGAATGTTTAAAGCTAATGAACTCATTTTTTATTTTTCATTGTAATTTCTGTATGCTGCATTTACACCCTAATGATGCTCTTACTCGTGTGTAAAGGAATTCTCTGTTGTATAAAGCTTTTAGTAATCACTCAAATGTTAGCAATTACTTTTTGTATGATTTATTTATTCTATTACTGTGTAATTGTTATATGTGTATCAAACTCACCATGTATCCTTTTATATTTTGGGTATTCTCTTGTTCCCAGTTATATCTGCCATACCACCCCATGTGAACAAGACAATGCATTTATTGTTACTGCCACACTGATGGTACAGGCGCCTGTTGGATCTGTGGTTTTATACCACATAGCCATGAGTTTGGTACATCTGTATTAATGTTATTTTAGTCAAAATACTATTAAATTAGGCATTTCAACAATGTGTACAATGTTACACTATTGACAATGAAACATTACTATACATCCATTTTTATTTTGCTTTCATTTCTTGTAAAGTACATATAAAACGTGTACTTGTTAAATTTTCTCCCAGCGATGATTGGGTTAATTATTTTAGCTAATGTATCTGGGAGGTTTTCTATATTGCTCCTTCCCCACATTCTCTATTTGTTTTTGTTTATTTTCAGATGGATTATTAGTATTGCATTCATTTCAATAGCAGTGAGCATTCAAGGTAGTTAGGTGTTAATATAATTGTGCTTAAATACGTATATACTTATGTTTAGCTATTAGATATAGTTTACAAAGCAATATAATGTATGTCTGTGGCAACCCCAGTCTCTTAAAGGGACAGTATACTAAAAAAAATGTTTTTATATTAATCTATTGTAGACTTGTTATACCAGCTGCAGAGTATAAAATATATGTTGTGTATATGAAGTAGCTGGTTTTGTGCTTTTAAACCACATCCTATTACAATGTGTTGAGCTTCAGGTAATGCCATATCTCATTATGTTTGTTTACACACACTTGCTTCCTTATCTTTTAATATGTGAAAAACCAAAGCTCAATACTTAGAGAGAACAAATGGAAAAAATTATAATTTTATTACTTAACTATCCTGCATGATATTAAGTTTAGTGTTTTGGATTTTGATTTGACTTTTGGCCTGTCAGGATACCTGGGTAAATTGGGGGTACAGATACTGCAAGGTTTGCTAATCTTTGCTGTACTAATTGTTTTTCTTTCTCTTGTAGTAATCTGTCTCAAATTAATGCTACACAAGCTCTGTAACCTCGTCAGCCCAGAAACCAGCAGACTGATGCCCTCCTGTGAAGCTCCAGCCTTGCGTTTGCCCCATTGTTATGACCACGGCAACTCTGCACTGCAGTTTGAGATGGGATTCACCCGACTAAATCATATTGCTGTTTGATGCTATTGTCAGAGTTTAATAGCATCAGAGGAGGGACTGTTGAAAATAATAAGCAATATCTGTAACTGTTTTTCCTGCAGTGCTTAGTGAGGTCTGAATGGGTTAATTTCTATGCAGGCATTGTTAGTCAGGAGGGGCCTGTCTTGCTTAAGGGCAATGTTTTATAGTAGCTAGTGTATGTCTCTTTATTTTTCTTCTAAATCTAATCCTTATCTATCCTTGTATCTAAACATTCAATTCCCTTGTTATCCTGGTAGGCCAAACATATGTGAGTATATGGATGGATGTATACCATAAATTAGTAAGCTTGTAGAATGATATGCTTTTTACACAGCTCTCTTTGTTAACATAAGAGCAGACATTAGTTCATCCCTGACCTTTGCCCTTTTTTGATATACGGTCAGACAGTTAAACCAGCTACTTTGAGGTATAGAACTTAGTGAATGGAATTGTGTCTAAACTGTATTTTTTTACTTATGTTATAACCATATTTGGTGGAAACTCTTGCATTTTAGCTAGCCAATCATAAACTGTAATAGCCTAGATATGGAGTTCAGGAATGCCCTGCCTCCTGTATAAATGTTTGGGAAGGGGACTGACCCCCCAGAGAAAACTTTGTATTCATTCTCTCCTCACTGCAGTGTGTTTTTCAATAAACGAACCCTCTTTAACCTGTCGTGGTCTGAAGAGTTAT